>NC_085136.1:297029277-297059756 GCF_035046485.1 Aedes albopictus | reverse complement strand
GGATGTTACTGAGTATTTGGTTTTATTGAACAATTTACTAAAGGGACAAACCCAAGGACGAACTAATTTGCTTTAAAATTTGCTATTGTCCGATAATAAAGAACAATATGGAAGAAAGAGAGACTTGGTAGTTTCAAGATAAAATAAAGGATAGTCTCAAATGACCGGTCATTTACTACGAGCAAAGTCGAAATATGATGATTTTGGTGAAAGCAACACATTTTCAATTCTTCTTTTTTCCGCATGTATGCAAATTGTACATCACCTTCATAACGTAGCGGATGTGCTGCTAGAGTAATGTGATATGTATCACAAAATTCGTTGTCGAGTAATATCTCAAAACTCCTGCAATCTTCCTGGATTTCTCTAGACATTATTTCCGAGATTTCTCCAGTATTGCTTCTTTTAGGAAAAAGTACCCAAAGGAAATCCAGACAAAGTTCAGCAATAAATTCCAGATGCAATTCCTGATAGAAGTCCTGAAGAAGTTCCCGGAGGAATCCTTGAAGGAGTTCCCGGAAGCATTTCCCGAAAAAACCCCGGAAGTAGTTCCTGGAGGAATCCCGGAGATTTTAGGGGAATACTGACAGAAGTGATCGTCAGGGTTCTTGTAGGATTCCTGGAATAATCTCAGAAAGAATCGCTGAAGAAATCCTTGAAGAAACTGCAGGAGGAATCTCGGATGAAATTCCTGCAAGGAATCCCTGACGCAATTTTTAAGGAATTGGAAACTTTTAATCTTCTCAGAAGGGGTTCCACACGAATTTCTGACGGAACCCCAAAAAGAATCTGAGATGGAACTTTCTGAAGAATCGCAGAAGAAAATCTAAAAGGGATCCCAACTAACATTTTCAGCGCTATAAGCCTCAGTCATTTGCTTTCTGTTGTGTAAAAATCGAGTAAAAGCAGTCAACGCTGAATAAAAAGAAAGCTAGTCAAATATAAATCATAAGCTAATACACGACTGCAAAACAAGCACCATACAGCTACTTACTCGGTTTTCAGAAATCCATTGCTTGCCACTGGGGCTGCCTTTACTCCACCCTATTCCAACTCCGGGAGATTTCCCGGAAGATGTGAAAACTTGAACACATCGAATAGGAGTCCCCACTTACAAAACAGCTGCTACTATACAGTACAATTCATTATACTGACAAATCCCCAAACCAGCAGCGCTTTAAAGGCCGTTATGCGATTTCATTACGGCTAGAAGCTGTAATAAAGAAACTGTTGGTTTACCAACACGGCTTGTCGGATATAAACATTGTCAAAACAAACTTTAAGCGGGATATATAGCTACTACACACATTCTTTACAGCTATCCATGTATGCGCTGTGAAATTATTTGGGTTGCTCTTATTGTACTTTAATTCAATGCCGGAAGATTTGCCGGAAGATGTGCAAATCGAGTAAGAGTTCCAGCCACTACAACAGCTGCTTTTATACAGTACGTTTTGTAATGTTGTCAAAACACAAAACAACAGCGCTTCGTAGCCGTTTAAAGAACACTCTTTCAGCTTGAAGTTGTGAAGAAGAATCTGTTGGCGCAACCACACAGCTTGTTCAATGTAAACATTATTGCGTTTGACGTTTCACAAGCTTTTACAGCAAGATGAAGTTGGGTAAGGTTTCTTGTGGCACAATTATGAAGCCTTGTCTGGAGTAAAACAAAACGGTCTATTTTCTATGTTATTTATGTATAGCAGTGTGGCAGCGAGGACATCATCAGGATCAGTGGATACGGAGATCGGGAGTTCGATTCCAAGTAGCGGCAAGTACTTTAATTATTCAATTTTAAAAGTGATAATTCTAGTTCCACATGTATTGCGTCTCGGTATCCATAACCTAATTATATTTAATCGTTTAGTTTGGGGATGCCGTAAAACTATTATTTAACAACTGCGAAAAGGCTGAAAAAGCGCCTTCTCAAGATGTTATTCAGTTAGTGGTTACATAGGAGCCGAGAAAAGAGCTATGACTAGGTGGCATATAAGCTGATCGCACAGCATGTACAAGCTGATTAAGTTCGCCAGATTCATTGGTATAGGGCTTGTATAGAAGCTTCCGTCCATATGTACAACACAGTAACTCAGCATCAAGCCGTATTGTTGGGAACGGGACAAAGTGTTCGGATGGTTCGGACTACTTTTAAGCGAACTCGTTGTTTGTGTGTAACGGAAGTTGCTAAAAGCTGTTATTTCTTATTAGTTTTTTGCATTATAAACATTTAGGATCAATATAATACTCACATCGAGTCTAACCTCACTCTACGAGTCCTTCCAACAAAGATAGTTTACGGAATGTAATCACGTCCTACAACCTTTAGAGCATTTTAATTAATATTAATCCTAGTCATTACTTTAAGCTATACTTACTAGTTCAATTTGCATGGTATTTATTCAAGTTCAAGTTTTAATTCAACGTAGTTTGTAGGTTTTATGACAATTTTAGCTAATAAATCTTGTCCGTACTATCACGATACAAAGTAGAATGTTCCAATCAAAAACAATAGCAAATATCTATCCAAGCCTTGCCCATTCTTCCTCGTCGACGCGGTAGCGATCATCGTTAGATAGACGATCGTGGTAACTCAGACGAGGGGCATTCAACAGTGGCTCTCAAATCGGCAACATTCCCCGACCCGTAACTTGGATCGGAACTGCTCTGGACAATGTTACCATCAATATCCAAACGCGCTAGCTTCGCAACCGGCCGACGAATGACTCCAGTCGACGTCTGGACGATTGCCTGCCGTACTCTACCATCCGTTCCTCGAATTACTTCAAGGGTCCGACCTCTTGTCCATCCATTCCGTATTCCTTCGGCTACAACGATTACCAGGTCCCCAACATCTACCGGCTTCACATCCTCAAACCATCTAGTCCTCCGGGCAATCGTGGGTAGATACTCACGTATCCACCGACGCCAGAACGAGTCCACCATGACCCGACACAGGTTCCAGCTGTTCCTACACGCTTTACTGGCCTCCTCCAATGCCCTCGCCGGCTGTGTTACTCCGCTCGAACTCATTAATAAAAAATGATTTGGCGTTAAGGCCTCTCGCTGTCCCGGATCCACCGGAATGAAAGTCAGTGGACGAGAGTTCACAACGGCTTCCGCTTCGATGATCAGGGTTGCGAAAGTTTCCTCATCTGGAGTTCTTGTAGTATACATCGCTTCCAGCGCCGTCTTGATCGATCTCACCAATCTCTCCCACGACCCGCCCATGTGGGGCGCTGAAGGTGGATTGAAGCACCATTTTGTATGGGTGTTGGTGAAGGTTTCTGCGAGTCCAGCACCGATGTTCTCTATCTCCCGTCGAAGCTCGTTACTGGCACCAACAAAATTGGTGCCATTGTCGCTGTACACTTCCGAAGGTGCACCACGGCGGGCAACGAAACGACGAACAGCCAGCTTACAGGATTCCGTGCTGAGTGAGTGCACGACTTCCAAGTGGACGGCACGGATAGTCAAGCACGTAAACAGAGCAATCCACCTTTTCGTTGTTGCTCTGCCTACACGAACTGCCAAGGGACCACAATAGTCCAGTCCTACGTAGGAAAAGGGTCGAACGTAAGCCTGAAGTCTAGCCGAAGGAAGCGGGGCCATTCGTGGAACAATGGGTACGGCTTTCCTAATCCGACACAGATTGCAGCGTTTCGTAACAGAACGTATCAGCGTTCGATGGCCGGAAATGTAGAACCGCTGCCGCATCTCGTTTAGCACCGTCTCACCGTTCGCATGGAGGTACTTCCTATGATACGACTCAACTAGTAGCACCGTAACTGGGTTATCCTTGGGAAGTATTATAGGACATCTGGTGTCATATGACGCAAAATACGCCTTCTGAATGCGGCTCTCTGAGCGCAATACTCCCGCGGTATCCAGGAAAGGTGATAGCTGACGTAGCTTGCTGTTCCGTTCCAATTTTGCTCGTACACTTTCTCGTTTCGCTGTCTCCAGGACTCGAAGTTCTTCTCCGTAGGCTGCTTCTTGTACCAGCCGCCAAATAGAGGTTTCTGAAGCAATCAGCTCCTCTTGCGTCAACGTTCCGTATTGTAGAGGTTCGCCACGCACTTTCTTCCGCAGGTTGCTCAGGAATCTTTGCACGTACGCCACACTTCGCCACAGCCGCTTCCAGTTTGAAAAACGACTCCATTCGATCGTTTCCGTATTAGTGTCTTCCCGATGAACCAGGCATGCCCGAATTTCTTCCGATGTCTCATATTTGACTTGGTTGTCTACCGGCCATTCTTTTTCCGACCGGTACAGGAATTCAGGTCCTCGGAACCACCGACAAGCTGGCGAAAAGCAGGGTCCATTTCCCCACTTCGTAGCGTCATCAGCAACGTTTTCCTTCGTCGGAATCCAGCGCCATTCTCTCTCATTCGACTCGGTCAGTATCTCCCCGATCCTGACGGCCACGTACTGTCGATAGTTTCGGTGATCCGAATTTATCCAGGCTAATACATTCTTGGAGTCTGTGTGGTAGAAACATTCGTCGATTGGTAAACTGTGCGCTTCGCGAATCATCTTCTTCAACCGTACACCCAGTATTGCGGCCTGCAACTCCAAACGAGGGATGGACAGGGACTTCAACGGTGCCACCTTGGATTTTGCAGCAACCAGCGCACATTCCACCTTTCCGCTGTACACAGCCCTGAAGTACGCTACGCAGGCGTAGGCTCCTTCACTAGCGTCTACAAAAACGTGAAGTTGTAGCGATTCTAAGTCTCCAGGACCACGATCCGGGAAATAACAACGGCCAATGCGAACACAGTTTAGCTGTTCACATAGCTTCGTCCACTGGAACCATCTTCGACATAATCTCTCCGGGATTGGCTCGTCCCAGTCCGTTTTTGCCCTCCAAATATCCTGTATGAGCACCTTGCCGTGGATGACAAAGAATGACATCAATCCTAATGGGTCAAACAGACTCATGACCGCTCGTAGAACTATGCGCTTAGTCGGTGGATGTGTGGTCACTTCCAAGGTCGTGGAGTAGGTAAATTCATCCTTATCGGGACACCACAGCATTCCCAGAATACGTTCCGTTACGCCGCTTTTATCCAGGGTCAGGTGCTTTTTCGTAGCCGTACTGGGTTCCCCGACCCGTCGAAGAACTTCCTCTGAATTTGACATCCAGTTCCTGATATGGAAACCTCCTCTGGAATGAACGATTCGCACTTCCTCAGCCTGCTGCACTGCTTCGTCGATAGTGTCCGCGCTGTCCAGATAATCGTCGACATAATGTTTCTTGATAACAGCCTCCGCTGCCGCCGGAAACTCCGCTGCATGTTCGACAGCATTGATGTTTTTTACATACTGTGCCGAACAAGGGGAGCAGGTAGAACCGAAGGTAGCGACGTCCATGATGTAAACTGCTGGATCTTCGTCCGGGGAATCACGCCACAACAGTCGCTGAGCGTGCCGGTCTTCTTTCTTGATTTGGATCTGATGGAACATCTCCTTGATGTCGGCACAGAGGGCGTAGCGTCTCTCTCGGAACCCGAATAGAACGGCGGGCAGAGAGCTCAGGAGATCTGGCCCCTTCAAAAGCATGGAGTTCAAAGATACTCCATCTACCATAGCCGCAGCATCACAGAATATTCGGATCTTCTCCGGTTTCTTGGGATTTAAGGCTACTCCTAAAGGGAGATACCAAGTCCTCCTTGGATCCGCTTCCTTCAATTCCGCTTCTGTCGCCCGGTGGATGTATCCTTTTTCCTGGTATTCGACCATCTGCTTCCTCACGCTTTCTCCTATAGTCGCATCCTTCGCCATGCGCCGCTCAAGACACACCATTCGTTTTACGGCCATCTGATAGCTATCCGGAAACTCAAACACGTCGAACCTCCAAAGCAAGCCGGTCTCGTAGCGCTGCCCGATCCGCTTCGTCGAACTCTCCAGTATGCGACTTGCCCTCTGGATCTCTCGTGACTGTGGACCGTCGATAATCTTCACCCCGAGGCTTTCCACAGAAAAATATTGCTTCACCAGCTCGTGAAGCGATGAATCCGATTCGCAGCTGCAGATGTGGAAGCTCAATGCGTTCTCACTGCTGCCTGGCACCGATCCGTAGATGGTCCACCCCAGACGTGTTTTTGCGGCGATGGGCTCTTGAGGATTGCCTTCGCGGATCTTCAACACGGCTGCAAGATGGGAATTATCGTTACCGATGAGGATCTTAGGAACAGCGTCTTCATAATCCTTGATTGGTAGTCCGCCCAAATAAGGGTACTTCTTCACCATTTCCGTGTAGCGGATTGACTGTCGAGGAAGGTCTAGACGGTTCACTGTTCGGACATCGACCAGCTGGTAGAGATGCTTCTTCTGTTCTCCGGAAATCTCCAGGCTAACCTTCATCGATTTTTTCTCGATTCTCTTAACATTCGCTGTCCACTGCAAGCACAGTGGATTCACTTCCCCTTCGTTTCCCAGGTACTTTACGACATCCTCTTCAATCAGGGTTCTCGACGATCCGTCGTCAAGGAAGGCGTACACCATGATAGAGCGGTTGTTGGCATACAGCGTCACCGGTAGAATGCGGAAAAGACTCGAACGATCAACGAAGTGGTGATTGGTGATTCCGTGCGCAGTCTCTGGTTCCCCTTGGTTACCATGTGAATGAAGAAGAGAATGATGTCTCGCTTGACACCCGTTCACGTCACAAAGTTTCTTGGACTTGCATGGTCGTTTTCCGTGCGCGCCAATGCATGTTCGGCAAAGTGAATGGGTTTGAACAGCTTTCCAGCGATTCTCCACGGCCATGTCCGCAAACTTTTTGCATTCCCTAACCTTGTGGCCAGGTTCCTTGCACACAAGGCACGTAATGAAATTCTCCGACCGAGTTGACTGGCCTACAGGAACGTCTGATTTTGTAGGATACTCCGTTCTTCTCGATCCGCTGTGTGCTCCCAAAAAATTCTTTTCCCTCGATTTCTCCGGCTTTCCACGCTGCGTCATTCTCGGATCCATGTGGAGCGTAACATCTGCCGCAGCAGTTACCAGCCTTGACATAAACTGCGCAAATGTTCGCAAGTTGGTGATCGGAGCTTGCTGCTTGAACATCGCCCAATCCAGCTTCAAATTGGCCGGTAGCTTGTCCACCAGCTCGTACAGAAGAGTAGGGTTGTTGAGGTGTGCCACTTGTTGTCCCATCTCCACGTGATCGCACAGGTTTTGCACTGCCATTCCGAAGCCGATCAGGGTCTCCAGCTTGTCCGGTCTCGGTGCTGGAACTTCTCGAACCTTTTTGAGTAGCATGAAAATCAGGTGTTCCGGCTTCCCATACAATGTCTCCAAAGTAGCGATTACATGGGGAACTGCCGCAGGAAACAGTAAGCGACTTTTAACAGCCTCCAACGCTGGTCCCTTGAGACATCGCTGCAATCGTATTAAGTTTTCAGCGTCCGTATATCCACAGGCCTGGGAAGAGTTGGCGAACGAGCTGATGAATACTGGCCAATCTTCCGGGTTCCCAGAAAACATCGGCAAATCTCTTGGCATTACTTGCCGGGCTGCTAGCTGAGTTGAAGAAGGCCCGTCGACTTGATGACGTATGCTGGATTGAACATGTGTCCCTGGTTGCCTCTCGGGATGGCTAGATGTGACGAACGACGATGATCCCTGTCCCGCACTGGCATTCTGACTTGGCTGTTGAACTTCAAAGCTGTTCCCCCATTGTGAATCGCTCATCGGTGGGTCCGATCTCATCCCCGGAAGTCCTAGAGATGAACCGCACGCTGTGTGCTGTGCTGGTATCACCGGTGCTGGTCGAATCGTCGTCACCGTTTCGGGTCCAAATCCTGCCTCGCCAACGGGAAACTCATTACGGTACCGTTCAGGAACAACTTGATTGGGCTGCGAAGTTACAATCACTGCTTCATCACATACACTTGTATCAAACATCACTCGCGGTGGCTTCGGCCGGGCGATTGTATGGCCGAGCGTTGACTGTCGCCAAGAAACGATCGGACGCGAAAAACAAGTTGACATGGGTTCCCCCAAATTATTTGAAGGGCGAGAGGAACCTTCAACACAATGTGGTAGAGAAGCAAATGTGCTTTCCAAGGGGCGTGTATGCAATGATTGGGTTTGTCTTACCGTGTTTGAAGAGAGAGGAGGGAATTTGCTCTGAGGAACGCCTAATCCTGACTCTGATCTGGTGGTTACAAAGCTATTGTGACCTGGCCTGCTAGTCCCTACACTGAAGCTATCGTGAGCTGATACAGTTATTGTAGTATGCGGGTTTACAACTCCAGAGGGGTTCATTTGCTTTGCACTTACCGGAGCCGCCGGAGGGGGTGGGAAAGAGTTTACCGTTTCGCCTTTGTGTGCGCTGTTCGATGGCTGCTTGCGAACCGTCCCGATTCCGGTACCCGTTGCCATCCTCGCTACTGAGTGCGTCGCTGTTTCAATGCCAGAGTCGCCGGCTGGTTGCCTACCGCTGGTTTCACCACCGGTGCCGCTTACCGTAGTAATGCGTTCCACAGATGTCGTAGTAGTCGTCGTCGTGGCAGTCGGTGCTTCACGATCGCCCAGAACCTCGTTCGCTGCAGGGGATTGCATCGTCGAACAGGCTCCGCCGAGTTGCATTTGACTTCTCCACTGTCGTACCTTACTATTACTGCTCTGCTGGGAACGTAGACTCCTATCAGCAGCATCAAGCAGCTCTTCCTCCATCAGACGTAGCTTCTCTTCCTCGTAATCTCGTTGTATCTCCAGTTTCCTGCGTTCCAATTCTCCCTCCTTCTGCATGCGGGCGAGTTCGAGCTTCCTCTCTTGTTCCCGTAGCTCTAGGTTTAGCATTTTCTCGGCGAGAACTTTCTTAACTTCGAGCCTCTCTAGATTTAGCCGAGCTCGAGCGCTCGCATTCGAGATCGACGACCTTTTGGATGACACAGACATGGTATCGATGGGTGGTAATCGCAAATCCTCATTATGATGCGGCGGCGGTGGTGGGGGAGTAGTGTTGAAGCATTTCGTGCAGATGAAGCTCTTCTCGCTGATGCTGTCACTCACTCCGACGCACCCGAAGTGCCACCAAGAATCGCATCGGTCACACTGGACCAAGGAATCGTCCGTCTGAATACCGCATGCCTCACACGTGTCCATTTCGTGGTCGAAATTGATCGATTCGCCTCGATCTTTTAGATTGTTGGGAACGGGACAAAGTGTTCGGATGGTTCGGACTACTTTTAAGCGAACTCGTTGTTTGTGTGTAACGGAAGTTGCTAAAAGCTGTTATTTCTTATTAGTTTTTTGCATTATAAACATTTAGGATCAATATAATACTCACATCGAGTCTAACCTCACTCTACGAGTCCTCCCAACAAAGATAGTTTACGGAATGTAATCACGTCCTACAACCTTTAGAGCATTTTAATTAATATTAATCCTAGTCATTACTTTAAGCTATACTTACTAGTTCAATTTGCATGGTATTTATTCAAGTTCAAGTTTTAATTCAACGTAGTTTGTAGGTTTTATGACAATTTTAGCTAATAAATCTTGTCCGTACTATCACGATACAAAGTAGAATGTTCCAATCAAAAACAATAGCAAATATCTATCCAAGCCTTGCCCATTCTTCCTCGTCGACGCGGTAGCGATCATCGTTAGATAGACGATCGTGGTAACTCAGACGAGGGGCATTCAACAGTGGCTCTCAAATCGGCAACACGTATTAAGGACGCTTTGTTGACGTTTACATTCACAATAAATGTTAGTTGGGATCCTAGATTAAATTTCCTGGATTTTTTGAAAAAAAACAATGATCAATTTTCTGGAGGAAACTCTAGAAAAATTGCTGGGATTTGTAATTTGTAAAGACATTTCGGAAAGAATTTTGAAGGAATCTATCTATCTCTTAGGAACTCTAAGAACTAATCTTAAAATGGTTTCCTCAAGAAATCCCAAAAAAAATCTCTGGGAGAATCCGAAAGAATTCCTTGAGGAATACTGGCAAGAGCTCTTGAAAGTATCCAGCGAAAACATCTTTAGGAATCTCTGTAGAAAAAAAAAACACCTGGAAAACCCCCAAAGGGAACTTGTGGATTCCTTCAGGAATTCCAAGGAATTCTCCTACAGTTCCTTCAGGGATTCTTTCTAAGATCCTTTCAGGAATCCTACAAGAACCCTGACGATCACATATGTCAACATCCCCGACTAACAATCGCCAGCCGCAAACAAGCATGCATGCTGAATTGTTGCTTTATAATAGTAATTATAGCTGAACTAAAATTATGCTGTACACATTACTGTAAAAATGCTGTTTCAATTGAAAAAGTAGCCAATGTTCAACTTTTCGTATTGGTATTTACAATGATAATTTAAAACACTTTTCAAGCGTTTAATAAGATTTTTATTCGACTCGTAGTAATTCCTTTACAACATAGTTTAACAAGACTTTTTTCTGCTTCTTGTTAAGTTCATGTAAAAATTAGGACATGTATCTGTATAATGTGTTTTTCACAAGTCAAATAAACGCTTTCGTTTCATCTTACTTCGACTCAGAGTGCATGATGAGAAACACGTGTTTTTTACTGAACAACAGCTGAATTAATCTGATGTTCAGCCGTTAACCATAATGTTGTGCTACTTCACCACTGCTGAATAGGAGTCGAAGTCTGATCATTATCAAACCACGGCAAGTTTATGTTTTAATTTGAGCGCTGCAATTCATCATCTCTAGGATGGTGCAGATAGGAAGGCATGCGGCTGGCAATCAGCGGGACTCGAGTTCGAATCTGGATTTAGGTAAATTTATGTGTAGTTATTATTTCACAATATTTGTTCACAGCATTAAGTTCCAATCATAAACTCTCGTGAAAATTGAAAAATTGTGCATTTTTTTTCATTTTTAATCATTTTGCTAAAGTTGAATAACAGCTTTACTATATAGTTGTAAAACGATTTAATAACAAACAGTTCAGTTGGTACACAATACTATGCTTTATAGTTTCTCCAAATTTGTGTGAACAAAACCTGAACAAAGGTTGTGCCTGAAAATTATCCGGGATTCCTCCAGGAACTACTTCCGTATTTTTTCGAGAAATGCTTTCGGGAATTCCTTCAGGGATTCCTCTGGGAACTTCTTCAGGACTTCTGTCAGAAATTGCTTCTGGAATTTCTTCCTGAACTTTCTCGTGGATTCCTCCGGGAACATTTACTGGATTTCCAAATTCTTCTCCGGGATCCCTTCAGGAGCTCCTTCCGGATTTTTTTTATCAGGAACTACATCCAGGATTTTTTTCAAGAACTCCTTCCGGAAATTCCTTCAAGGGAAGGGAAACGTATTGATGGCACACATTCCGATGTTATGTTCAACGAAAAAAAAAAACAAAACTGAAAAATATCAGACCTCCAGCTATATTTTATTATCCGATAACACGATTCACGTAAAAGTTGACCTTCTTATGAGAAAAGAGCAGAAAACGGAAATTTTCCATTTAAACTATATATTTACACCGCAGGAATCTGAAATGGTGTGATTTTATAAAAAATACTTTAGTCACGATTTTATTCTTTTGCATATATAGACTTCGACAATTTTTTTCACTTTTAATTCTACCCAACGTTCACCAGGCTATCAAAAAAGCCACGATTTGATTTATTACCAACATATATTTTGTTCACTTTTTCAAATTTCGCTATTTGATTTAGTTCAATTTTATGTTTGACCACTTCCGGCCGGACACCTGGAACCGATTCCACGACACTACTGGTTATCCCAAATATGGTCTGAGACACTTGCTGGCTAACTGTTTATTAAGGTATTGAAAAAGCGTGACGTGTTGCATGCATTGGTTCGGTTCACTTTTATATTTGACCGCTTACGACGGGACACCCAGAACCGATTCTCGGACACGACCTGTTGTTCCAAATATGGGACTATTTTCTTGCTAATTATTCGTCATGTTACCTTTAGAGCCGTCGCCTCTATTGGTTTTCTTGTACATTTGACCTTTTCCAGCGGGACACCCGGAATCGGTTCCGTAACACACTGATAAGGTCTGAGACTACTTTGATGCCAACTTTTCTTCATGTTCCCTAAAATTCCGTGATTTGAGGTGTCGCATGCATGGGTTAAGTTCACTTTTAGATTTGACCACTCTCGGCGGGACGCTCGGAATCGGTTCCGGAACACTACCAGTAGTCTATTATATAGTCTGAGCCTATTGCTAACGTTCATCAGGTTATCAAAAAAAGACAAGTTTCCTATGTCGCATGCATGGGTTTGATTCAATTTTATATTTGACCGGTCATCAGGTTATTGACTTTCCGTCAGTCGCGCGGTTGGCCGCCATCGTCAGCACCACGCTAATACTGAGTAAAAAAACAAGATTTTTCTAACGTGTTGTACAAAATACAACAGCGCGATCGCTCGGGGGTAAAAAAAGCGGCGATTTGATGTGTCGCATGCATGGGTTTGGTTCACTAATATAGTTGCCCAAGTAAGCATTTATTTGTAAGTATTTATTTGTTACAAGTAAGTCATAGTGACTTCTGCGCAACATAAACCTGCGCCGCCGTGACTCTTCGGTGACAAGTGTGTTACTTGGGTGGCCACTCCCGGAGGGACATCCGGTACCGGTTCCGGAACGCTATCGCTTCAGATATGGTGTGAGACTATTTTCTTGTTAATCGTTCATCAAGTTATCGAAAATGCCACAGTTTGATAAGTCGCATGTATGGCAATGGTGCATTTTTATGTCTGATGGCCCCTTCCAAAGGTACTGGTCCGGAATACCTTAATGGCCATAACTCCGGAACGGATGGACCGATCCGAACCATTTTCAATAGGAAACAATGGGCCAAAATTCTGCGTCGAATGAATTGTCATTCATTAAAATCGATTGAGCTTTACTGCCTAAAAGGGATGTTAGTTTTTTGTACTTACATACACTTACACATATTAACACACACAGACAGGGGGCCATCCATAAACCACGTGTTCATGTTGAGAGGGGAGGGGGGTTGGCCAAGACCACGGTCCATATTAATTTGGGGGGGGGGGGGGTTGGTGACTCGGAATCTCCCGAAAAATTACCACGTGGTTTAGTGTAAGAGAAAGGCGAAAAAGAACTTTTAGAAGAATACCAAAAAGAGCTTCTGAGTAAAGCAGGGTGAATCACTGAACTTTTGAAGGACTCTCGGAAATCTTAGATATATTTTCAAAAAAGGGAATTCCAAATGAAACTTCATAAGAATCCTAAAAGTAATATTTTGAAGAATCGCATGCTTCCTCTGGGATTTCCTTCTAAGATACCATCAGGTCTTCCAGCTGAGATGGCTACCGAATAAATCTGAAGTCCCTTCTGAGATTTCTTGGACATCCGTAAAAAAGTTCCCTCTGAGCTTCATCTAGGAATTTACTCTTTGTTTTTTGTTTTGTTTTCAAGGGTTTCTTCCAGGATTTTTTTTGCTGGAATTGCCTTTGACCTCCAGCAATTTCTCCACGAATTTCTTCAAAAATTTAATCGAATATTCGTAACCATATTCCTCCAGCGACAGTGCGTCCTTCCGGGATTCATACGAAAACTTAATCTGAAACTCTTTCAGAGACTCCTTCTAAAACTTCTCCAGGAAGTGCTTCTGGAATTTCTGCTGGAATCCCTCTAAGATTCGTTTAGAAGTTTTTTCAATGATTCTTCCTGGATTTCTTTTTTTTTCTCTTCAAATTTCTCCAAAAACTCTCTCTGAATTCCTTTAGGGAATTTATTTAGAAGAAATTCCTCAAGGAATATAACAGAATCTTATGGAAGAATTCCATGTAGAACTCCTGAAGTAATTTCATAACAACGTTCTGAAAGAATTCCATAATGAGCTGCTGAAGAATTTTCATTAAAAACATCTGGGATAATTGCAGAATGAACTTCTGGAAGAATTTCAGAATAATTTGAAGGAATTCTAGATTGAACTGCTGAACAAATCCCGGCTGGAGTTCCCGAAAGCAGTTCCTGGAGGAATCCCAGAAGGAGTTGCTGAAATATTGCTGAAGTAATGCCGGAAGACATTCCTGAAGGAATCTTGGAGTAAATTCTTGAAGATCTTCCGGAAGTACTTCCTGCAACAATACCAAGAGGAGTTTTGGTAGGAGCTTCTAGAGAAATCCCGGAATAAATATTGATTGATTTTTTGGAAGATCCCATAATAAACTTTAGTTGTATTCTCAGAAGAAAATTCTGGAGGATCCCCTATGGAAGGAACCCGTGAAAAACTCCTAAAGAAATTCGTGGAGGATTCTCGGAGAAATTTCTTTAATGAATGCCAAAATGTATTACTAGAAAAAATCCCCAAAACGAACTTAAGAAAGAATTCTGGCTTAGCATCAGAAGTAAGTAACTCTTGGAGGAATCTCAGAAGGAACTCGTTTCTCACGATTGTTAGAAAAAAAAAGAGAAATCCCAAAACAAACTCCTGGAGGAATTTCGGAAGAAACTTTTGGTGAAATATAAGCAGGAAGAAGCTTAGAAGGAACTCCGGGGAAATCTCATAAGAAATTCCTGGTAAATCTGAGAAGAAATCCTGGGAGAATCCCAGAAAGAACTACGTGAGAAATCCCAAATTGAACTCCTTGAGGAATCGTGGAAAGATCTCCTAAAGAAGACTCCAAGAAGAATTCCCGAAAGAGTTCATGAAAGAAGTCCTGGAGAAGTTTTCGACGAAATTCTTAGAAAAATCTCGGTATGCACATTTGTAGAAATCCCAGAAGAAATCCTGGTAGACATTTTGGAGTTGTTAAAAAGAACTCAGAAGGAGGAATCTTTAGATGAACTTCAGAGGAACTCCTGATTAATATCAGCAGAAAACTCTATCAGAAGACCAGAACCCGAAAGAGCTTCTGAAAGAATCCCAAAAGGAAATTCTGGGGAAAAACTCGAAAAATCCTAAAAGGTCCTCTGTATAATAACCGACACCAGACGTGTGGTATTGGCTCTGCCAATACTATAGGTTGTCTGCTTAGTGTACTTCCGTTTTTTTTGCTCTTCAGGAATGATAACTTGTCGAAAGAAAGGCTCTGGCTGATTGTTTTCCGGGAATAACAAGTTCTGGATCAAAATCCTCATTCAAGACGAAATATGCTGGTCATGAAGGCCATCGACAAAAAAGAGTACAAGACTGATTGAAGCAACGTAGGGCGGTATAAAAACTACACCAGGTTTTCGGTGGGCGATTTGTTTTGAACGTTAGAATCTTGCCGGGGACTACGACAAGGTAATGGACTCATGCTGTTTAGTATCGTCCGCTACGATTTTCACGAAACCTGATCAATGTGTGCGTTCCTGAAGCCCTTGGGACACTCCTTAAACTCCACGAATTCAAACTTCTCAGAAACGCTCGTAAAACCACCTGGAACTTCCTAAATTACTCCTGAAATGCCTCTGAAATCTCTCGGCAGCCCAAACACCACAAGCCATTAAAACGCCCATGAAACCGTCCAAGTTCGCCCAAAATAACTCTGGAACCACTGTGAACGCTCCTGAAGCTCCCATACAACTTCTGGGATGCTCCTGAGACACACATGAAGCCCCCTGGAATACTCCTAAGACTCCCTGGAATGTATGGTATTGAAACCCCCTGAAAAGCCCTAAAATGCCCATGAAGCGCCCTGGAGCGCCCTCTGAACCCTCTGAAAATCAATGGAACCCCCATGCCCTTGAAACCCGCTTCGGATACCTGGAAAGACCCTAGAACGTCAGTAAAACTCCCTGAGACCCCCTGAAATGCCCATGATAGACCCTGAATTTAAATGAAAAGCCTCTGAAACCCACTAGAACGCTCTAGGAATTACCTGAAACCCCATAGAATTCCCATGAATGCCTTTTCGCATTTTCCTCAAACCCCCAGGAACTCCCTAAAATCCCACTGAAACCCCCTGCAATGCACCACGGTACGTGGAACGGAGTCGAAAAAAATGTTAGTTTGGCGAAGAATGTAGAAAGATTTTAAAGAAAAAAACGCAGCGAAGGTGGTAATGCTGCAGCATGGGACCCGGCAGAATGTGGAACGTTAAATACAAGCGGAATCGGAAACAGTAGACCCGCCTATTTCGAGAGAAGAAAATCCGGCAATAAGAAGCGGAACTGCAGTGTCGTTCTCAAGAAGCAGGGAAGGTCTACCAGAAGGTCAAACATTTCTGCAACGGCTTGGGGCCCGGATAAAGACGGGAGCTCATCGTGAACTGATCGCAATGGCGGAAGAAGCACTACGACGAGCACCTGAATGGCGCAGATATGTTCACTTGCACTTAGGACGGTAGCACAGAAAGCAACGACTACATCAGCACAGTGAGTCGGTGGGAGCTTAAGATGGCGTTTCTTAGGCGAAGCATGTTCTAACATCAGTGAGGACTCACCACCTTTGGCATCGCAAGGTGACCGAGCATCATGTGCGCTGCACACGAACTGTTCAAGCGGAGTTTGCCTAGGCGTGGCGGGGGTTCAGCAGTGGGCTCTGCTGGGCCTCTTCAGAAATACCACACATCCGGAAGCATCAACTCTGTTCAAGCGAACCGGCACCGCTTCCAAAGTGCCATAGCCTAGTCAGGGGTGCCTCGGGCACATCAGGAGCGATGTCAGTAAGCTCCTGATTACGATATACTGGCGCGCGACGATACTGGTCAATGAGATGGTACACTCTAAGAGGACCGCGGAGTAGAGGAGTGCTGGTGGTGACGGCATTCTATCCTCTTAGTAGGGCCGGGTGACACTGACCTGAAACGACGGATGGGCTAATGTCGGAGCCGCCTTCCGTCCCATAAAACCTTGGCAAGGCCTTAGAGTACGTTCCCGAACTGTATCCAGCTTAGGAAACTAACTGGGTGGAGGTAGGTTCAGTTGAAGTATCCTGATTTGCGCTGATCCTGGCTCTGAGCTCAGGTCCCATAAGGGCCTGTGCCAACCCGTGGGTGGCCTCCCTGCTTGCATAGATAACCACCGGGATCCTTGGGCGACTACTTCAGTGGCAGTGAGGGATAGCGGCTCTAAGGGGGACCCTTACAGTAAAGATGGAAACGTATTTAATTAGGGAATCTGAGAACGTGGAGGGTGAGGTGATCAACCCGTTCGCGAAAAGCGGACTGGTCAGATCACCAACGCAGGCGTCGAGGGTAGAATCCCCGCAAGTGTCGGAGTACGGCACTCCGAGGGTCGGGTCGGCAATAGAGGACACGCAGATGAGTGGAGCAGAGCTCACGCGTGCGCTGACTCGCAATAGGGATGGACTTCCGAAGCTGCTGGTGGTCTCCGAACAGCTCGACGAGCTGATCGGATACACCAGTGGGCGGAACAACATCAGCAAAGGTCTGCTGAGGCTCCGCGATTCGGTCGCCCAAGCCCGGAGGGAGTACGATCTCCTGTTTGATCGTAGTGCGGGTAGAGAGGAGAGGTCCACGCAAACGGACCGCTCTTCCACAGAGAGTGTGTGCAAGGTTCAGCCAGGTGGGGCTGCAGAGAGTGGAAAAATCTCGGCCCAAACCAAACGGCCGAGATCGATGAATGAGGAGCGGCCGGTGAGTGGCAAACGCCCGCGTAGTGCGAGTAACGCCAAGCCGGTCGCGAAACGGGCTCGGGGCAAAGAGCCGAAACCCAGAGGCGAGACTGCTAAGAGCGGTAGCAGTGACAAACCGGTCCAAGGGAAGGTGAACCCTTGGATCACGGTTGGCAAGAGAGGGCGCGTAGAAAGAGAGAAGGTTTTGAGCAAAACCAAGGCGAAGCCGGCGCGTAAGCGTACGAAAGGCGACGCACTGGTGCTCAAAGCAGAGGGCAATAGCTACGCAGATGTGCTGCGGGCTATGCGGAGCGAGGATCGTCTCTCGGGACTAGGTGCGGATGTTAAAAGCATCCGGCGCACTAGGACTGGAGAGATGATGCTAGAGCTGAAGAAGAATGCCGTTAACAAGGGCTCTTCCTACACGGCTCTAGCACAAGAGGTGCTTGGTGAAAAAGTGCGGGTGAGGGCTCTGACGCCGGAGATGACCATCCAGTGCAAGAACTTGGATGAGATCACCACCGCGGAGGAGCTCTCTGCTGTTCTTAAACAGCAGTGTAATGTGGACGCGCCAAGCGCATCGATCCACATCAGGCGAGGCCCAGCAGGTACGCAGATCGCGACGATCAAGCTTCCAGTCGGGGAAGCGAAGAAAGCGACTGCTAAGGGCATGGTTGAAGTCGGATGGTCGGAGTGCCCGCTTAGTGTATGTGAGCCGCCGGAAGTGTGCTTCAGGTGTTTCGGACGAGGCCACAAGTCGTGGGCATGCAAAGGCCCGGATAGGAGCAAGCTCTGCAGAAGATGCGGAGTAGAAGGCCACTTCGTCAGGGAGTGTAAATCGGCGCCAAAGTGTCTGATTTGCACGACGAACAAGGGCCATGTGACGGGTGGGCCTAAGTGCCCAAGCATGAGTGGACGTAACGGCCGAAAATGACGCAAGTCACACAGTTGAACCTGAATCACTGTGAAGCCGCGCAGCAGCTGTTGTGGCAATCCGCCTCGGAGTCGAGTATAGACATCGCGCTTCTTTCGGACCCATACCGCATCCCCCCCAATAACGGGAACTGGGTTGCGGATAAGGCCAAGAAAGCGGCGATCTGTACGACCGGTCGGTACCCGGTCCAGGAGATAATCTCCACGACGTGCGAGGGCTTCGCGATTGCGAAGATCGGCGGAGTCTACTACTGCAGCTGCTATGCCCCACCTAGGTGGCCGATAGGTCAGTTCTCGTCCATGCTAGATTCGCTGTCAAGCGCTCTAGCTGGACTGAGCCCCTTGGTCATCGGTGGGGACTTTAACGCGTGGGCGGTCGAGTGGGGCAGTCGCTCTACGAACGAGAGAGGTTGGGCTCTACTCGAAGCTATGGCGGGATTGAACGTTGAGATCGCGAATGTCGGCAGTGTAAGCACTTTTAGCAGAAACGGTGCGGAGTCCATCATTGATGTGACCTTCTGGAGCCCAGGGCTTAACCCTAGCTCAGACTGGAGAGTTGATAACGGGTACACGCATAGTGATCACCTGGCGGTTCGATACAGTATCGAACAGGGCGGTAGACGGCAGCAGTCGAGGATAAGCGACACTCACCGAGGATGGCTAACCTCGAGTTTCGATAAGCCGGCATTTGTGGAGCGGATGCTCATGGAGCAGAATACAGACTACTTGTCTAGCGACGGTCTAGTTGGTACCTTGAGACGAGCGTGTGATGCGGCAATGCCGAGGCGATCCATACCCAGGAATGGACGAAGACCGGTGTACTGGTGGTGTCAAGAAATCGCGGAGCTCCATGCATCTTGCCACAGGGCAAGTAGAAGGATGCAGAGAGCCCGGACCGATGAGTCGAGAGCGGAGCGAGAGGTGGCATACAGGGCGGCAAAGTTGGCACTGAACAAAGAGATCAAGGCGCGTAAGCGGGCGTGCTTCAACGATCTCTGTCAGACGGCCAACACAACCCCCTGGGGAGATGCATACCGCGTAGTCATGTGCAAAACGAAAGGCACATCTGCCCCACCGGAACGCTCTCCGGCGATGCTGCAGAGGATTGTGGAAACGTTGTTCCCGCACCACGAGGTGAGACCATGGGCACCCACACCACAAGACCATCCTGGTCCGAGTGAGGTTCCCCCAGTGACGAATGAGGAGTTAGCCGCAATTGCGAAATCACTTAAGCTGAACAAGGCCCCGGGCCCGGATGGCATTCCGACGGTGGCTATTAAAGCGGCCATCGAGGCTAGCCCTGACATGGTCAGATCGGCTATGCAGAGATGCTTGGATAGAGGCGAGTTTCCGGAGAGGTGGAAAAGGCAAAAATTGGTTCTACTGCCCAAGCACGGGAAGCCACCAGGCGACCCGTCGGCTTATAGACCAATTTGCCTCTTAGACACGGCCGGGAAACTCCTAGAGCGGATCATTCTGTCAAGGTTATTGGTCTATACCGAGAGGTCGGACAACGCGGGGCTATCAGACAGCCAGTACGGGTTTCGCAAAGGTAGATCGACAGTGGATGCCATTAGGTCGGTGACTGGATTGGCCGAAATCGCGCTGCAGAAAAAGAGGAGAGGCATACGGTACTGCGCGATCGTAACGCTAGACGTTAGAAACGCCTTCAATAGTGTAAGCTGGGCCGCCATAGAGAGCGCCATATCTCGCTTAGGTGTCCCGGCTGGCCTAAGGCGTATTCTGGGTAGTTACTTCCAGAACAGGGTGCTGATTTACGATACCGAGGAAGGCCAAAAACAGTACAATGTCACTGCAGGTGTACCGCAAGGATCCATCTTGGGTCCGGTACTGTGGAACGCGGCATATGATGGAGTACTGAGGCTAGCACTACCACCGGGAGTAAAGTTGGTTGGCTTCGCCGACGACATTACCCTGGTGGTATACGGTGAGTCGCTCGAAGAGGTGGAATTGACGGCAGCGCATGCGATTGACATAGTGGAGGGCTGGATGAGGTCGAGGCAACTGACACTCGCACACCACAAGACAGAGGTGGTGGTGGTGAACAACCGCCAGTCTGCACAGCAGGCAGTGGTCACCACGGGCGGGTGCTCGATCGAGTCCTGTCGCTCACTGAAGCTCCTTGGAGTCATGGTCGACGACAAGTTGAGCTTCAGTAGTCATGTCGAGTATGCTTGTAAGAGGGCGAGTGTAGCGGTTATGGCATTGTCTAGGATGATGTCAAACAGTTCGGCAGTTGTCTCGAGTAAGCGGAAGCTGCTCGCGTCAGTCGCGGTGTCCATACTACGGTATGGCGCCGCCGCATGGTCGAACGCGCTCAAGCTGCAGAGGAATGTTGACCGACTAGAGAGTGTACATAGGCTGATGTGCCTCAGGGTGGCCAGTGCATACCGGACTGTCTCGAAAGACGCGGTATGCGTGCTAGCGGGCATGATGCCGATAGCATTGGTGTTGGCCGAGGATGTTGAGTGCTACGATGAAAGAGGTACGAGAGGTGCGCGACGAAACGCCAGAACTTCGTCTATGGTGAAATGGCAAAGAGTCTGGGACTCTTCAACAAAGGGTAGGTGGACACACAGGCTCATACCGAGCGTGTCCCGGTGGACGTGTAGGCCCCATGGCGAAGTGAACTTTCACCTGACACAATTCCTGTCGGGCCATGGGTGCTTTAGGTGGTACCTGCACAGGTTCGGGCATGCAAACTCACCCTCATGCCCGGAGTGTGCAAACAGGGCGGAAACGGCGGAACATGTACTCTTCGAGTGCCCGCGTTTTGCGGAGCAGAGGTCGAGCATGTTAGAGGTATGCGGCAGGGATACTACTCCCGATAACATTATTGAGCGGATGTGTACGGGGGTGGACGAGTGGAATGCCGTGTCGACCACGGTATCCACAATCGTGCTCCACCTCCAGAGGAAATGGCGGGCCGACCAACAGTTAGTCGAGTTGGCCCCCTAGAGATATGCCGAGTGTGATGGCTGACAGATGAGCGAGAGTGCGAAAGCACAGTCCCCCCCCTCCTCTACGAAGTAATCCCTAACGGGCGTGCCGCGGAGCAAGGTCAGGTAGTGCAGAATGTGGTTTTCCTACGGTGTTGCTAACCAACAGGTTTACTCATTCTATAAAAAAAAAAAAAAAAAAAACATCAGCACAGTGAATGATGGGAACCAACCTAGTACTTCTCTGAGTAAATTGAAGATTGCCATTTAGCTACTCAAGAATAATAAGGCAAAGGGCAAGGAATAAGGATGGTATTACAACTGTTCGTATTAGGATGGGCTTGGAAAAGATGACCACCTGACTGCACCGACATTTTTTTTTTATTCCTGTTCGGGTTTGTCACTGCGACCAGTTTTTAGATCTATTGTGACATTACCCGTATCCTTTGTGTAGTGCATGTCGCATTACTCAATTGCCATTGAGGGGCAATAAAGTATCGATTTTGATACAGTTTTTGTTTTGTTAGAAAACAAAACAAGAGTACTGATATTGGCCATGCATCGTAAATATAGCATCACCCTTGTTTTACTGCTAAATTCTCCCCAGGTTTAAGACCCGGGTTTTAACATTAGCAGCAATATCATTCCAATAATGGGACATGTGTTCAGTAATAAGGATTCTAGTGTGTTCCTTGCGTACTAGCACTTTCCAGTCTTCGAAGAGTTAGTACATACATGGATCCCTAACCCAATTTGATTTCCTTTGCATTGAGTTTAGCCTCAGATGGTGAGGTTTTTAACTATATGCAAAGTAAAGTTGGTAAACTCAGTTTTATTCAAAAACTGGAAGTCACCAAAACACCAGTAGTAAGGACTAAATACTATAATTCCTTGAATTACCAGAACACATATTCCAAAATTGAAAAATAGGACGACACTAGATTTCGGTTTGGTAGATATATCACCGCAACGCAACCCAAAAAGGCGATCTACCCACGCTACGGGCTCCGTTAAAGATCGAGCATCTTTTAAACCCCCTCAACCATTCATCCCTCAGCACGGGTCGCCTGACACCTTGGATTGGGGTTACCTGTTTGGTGGACTTTTACCCCCGGAACAGGTGGTCCGTAGTGCTATTCTAAGCCGGCAGCTACACGGACAGACTGCACCGACATATTATTAGTGGGAATCAGTGCCGGATTTAGGCCTCGGGGGGCCCGGGGCAAACCCTATAAAGTGGGCCCCAGAATCAAAATTTCGAAAAAATGAACCATATAATTACGTTTTTTTTCTTAATCTTATGTATTATTTTAGGCCTAATATTGAAAGCTTCTGATTTCTGAACTTCTCCAAAATTCCGACAAATAGAAAATTATTCGAACATTTAATTTGACATTTGACTCAAATGTCAAAATGCTAGCTTAAATGACATCTTGTTCAGATAGTACATATATTTTAAACTTTCATCCGAATTGAAAACTTTTATACAAGTTTAAGAACTTCGCGTTCAGTTAAAAATCTACATGCATTTACATCAACATGCAGCAACTTTATTTGAGATTGCACGAGACCGACGAGTATTTCAAGATTCAGATTATACAAAGATTAGTCTCTTGGGAGCAACTGTAGCAATAAATCTTAATATCTTCAGTAAAACCAAACATAAAGATATGGAAAGTTACAGTTTCCAGGACACTCGGTTTTCAAAACTAGCCTTAACTCCCAAACATCTCTAGAATTCATCATCTTCTCTTTTTCATGATAGCAGCGAACTGATGCAAATAAGTTGTTTTCAAAATATAATCATAATCAACAGACGTATGTATAATTGTATAATCATTGTGAAATAATAGATAAATTTGTGAAACTATTGAAATTTATACTGATGTACAATTACTCAAAAGCTTAATCTTTCTCGCACTCTGCTTAGAGACACTTTTTGTAGCAACTTGAAGTCACGGAAAATTGTTTCCACTCGATAAGAACTTTCAATGGTTTTTAGAGAAAATCGCGTATTATTAAATACTGCACCAAAAATTATGAAACTTTTGATTTCGAATTATTCTTAAGAGAAAATCCAGATAAATGGCCAAACATAGTTTAGATACCTTTAGGAACCCAATGGATCACTAAAATAACTAAAACGGCCGCTATGAAATGAGCAGATAGCGCCACCGTAGCCTCAACTGACGTAACTCAACTGCTGTCACTGTGTTACCGTCCATATACGGTGGCGCTTTTGTTTTGATGCGGTGAGTAGCGGAAAAGTCGGCTTCAATGATCCATTATAAGTTCTTTTTTTAGTGTGACGTCTTCACTGGGACACTGCTTCTTACCTTAGTGTTTCATGATCACTTCCACAGTAACTATGGAACTGTTATTGACAAAGAGTTTCCTTTGTCAATGACCATTTCGTATGTGTATACGGTGTGGCAGACACGAAGACACTGTTTTCCTAAGGAAGTCAAGGATTTTCCTTTACGAAAAGTTCTTGGAACGACCGGAAATTGAACGCGTCACCCTTTTTTTTTTTTTTTTTTTCCTCCCCTGTTGGGGAAATTAAGCCACTGCGTCCAATAAGCTGAACTTTTGTGGCATATACGCGTCACCCTTAGTATGGTCTTAGAATATCCACACCTTAACAGCTGTGGCTATAGGGGCTTTGTTTAAAATATGAACGCCCATTCACGTGAATTTTTTATGGTTTCGTTGAAAAATATAAATTGTATTTCGGATTCTTGGGGGGGCCCCTTCATCGGGGGGCCCGGGGCACTTGCCCCCTTTGCCCCCCCTTAAATCCGGGCCTGGTGGGAATGAAGGAAGTTGTATTTTTCCTTATCTAAAAGAATAGTGAAAAGTAAGAGTGTAAGTACTTCTGAATGATCACCATTTTGATGCTGCTCAAAGAGTTCTATCCCAGATCATCTTCTGTCGTTAATCATCTTTAACGAACGAATTCATGGAAAGTTATCATGCCGGTTTCGTCGATCGTCGAGAGGACTAAATCTTCACCGTACGGAAAATTATCCAAAAATGAGCCGGAGTACTGTTTTCAACCAATCCGTCCAATATGTTTGTATGGCGCGAACGACATGAATATCATCGTCAGAACTTCTAGAAATGTGACAGAGCTGTATATCCTGCTGTATAAATGTGAAATAGCGAAGGTCGAACTGGTGGAAAAAGAGATGGAGCGAGACAGGATAAGTCTTTGCAGGAGCGTTACGATATACCAGGAGGATACCTTGGATGTATCCCCGCAGTAGTGGAGGAATTCGTCTATCTTAGTTCCTTGGTAATGTGTAGCATCAATGTGAGCCGTGAAATACGTAGGCACATCATCGGTGGAAGTCGCGTCTAACAAGGGCTCCAGAAGAAACTGCGATCCAATATCCAAATGACCCATCATAAATTAGCACAGATGCCTTGGCAAAGGAGATTTACCTTACTCGCGTGCAGACACCGCCAAATTCCTACACGCATATCGTCACGCCAATTTCACTTTCTGCCGAATTTTTAAAATATCTGCGCACCAAAATATTCATCTCGCCCACCAGAATCGAGGCCATATTTATTTATTGTTTAAACTTTCTCAGGGATTAAAAGTTTCTCCAGCAGAAAGAAAAAATTAACCAAACCCACTTTTAAAAACCTCTCATTGGCTTGGCAGCTGCTTTCGGCTGATTGTCGGAGCTGGTGATGATTACATCGCCGTCGCTTATGAATTTCTTCGATTCGCGCAACGATCGACTGCAGATGACAACGATAACGGCACACATCGCCGCCGTCTTAGAAACACCTACCAAAAATGTCCGCAGTTCCTGGTCTGACTCCGCGTCGTCGTCGGGCGAACGAGGACAGTTGGCAGCCAGCCGGTTGGACGATCAAAAATTCCAATAATTACCGTCATCACCGCTGCGCCGCCGCCATCACTGCCACCGGATGAGATCGTTGTCTCGCAAGGGTTGTCGAACGGGATGGGGTGAGAGTTTGCATTTAAAGCCTCTCCCCGTTGCACGCGATCCGTAGTTTTAAAATTGTTTTTCCAAAAAAGATGAGATCATAAAGCTGATCTCCAGATGGGGTGCGGGTCCGCAGGCCCGAGTTCAGCAGGCCCAGCGAAAGAGAAACGTTTTTTGTTTTGGAGAGGATGCCACTTTGGTCATTTCGAAGGGTGATGTTGTTTTGCCGCGCTGCTTGTCTTGTATTAAGGAAAACACGTGGACCGGAGTGCAACAATGTAACGTAAAAGTTGTACTCGACTACTTTTCCGTTCAAGTTGATATAAAGAAATAGTGAATAATCCACCTAGTGTTGGATTTGGTCTTGCCCATGTATCTTGACTTACGCAGAATAAACGCACAAAAAAACAGAAAAAATCACACTGATAAAAATGCTTTGACATCCATGTACACAACAGTGAACACAATGTGAAGGAATAGAAGCACCCGTCTATTCAAATTGGAAGTCGTGAGTTCGAGTCTCACCGGAGTACGTGGATTTCTTTTCATAATTCAAATCTCAATTTATTTATCGAGCACATGTTCTGTTGTGCACATGGATGTCAAAGCATTTTCAACAGTGTAATTTCTCACATGGCTTGGTCAGCCAAAGCAAAATCAAGAAATTTACATTAGAAAAAAATCGGTAAGGTGAACGCCAAATGTTGATTAGTTTCCGAATATTTTATTCTTGAGATGAAATTCTTTTTAATTCCAACTAATTGTACCCAATGACAGATACATATTTTGACCTCAACTGTAAGGGCGTCTTCATTGTCCCGTACTTGACTCGACTACGAAACACCGAAGACGTATGGTCGTAATCAAGGTTGTTAAACGATGAATTATCGTCGATAATTTATCGCCAACTACGACCTCGATGACAGTTTTTCGATAAACCGTCGTTAACGATAAAGAGTGCGTTACATTATCGTTATCGTTATCGTATCTTCGATAATTTATCGAAAATTATCGAGTTAACTGTTGAATGTCATGTGATAAAACGTTTGCGTAGATTTTTTAATTTAGTCAATTAATGTTCCCATTCGCCTATATGACTAAAGAATGAACCTTGCCAAGCCCGTGCACAAGGAGAGAGGGGTTTAACCACCCTCCCGGGGCTTAACCACCCTCCCCCCCCTTGCCGGTGTTACATACACTAGGCGCCCCTTCGCCTTTTGCAGAAATTAGGAAAAAAAAAACCTTCTTGGCGCCATTTCTGTGCACGGGCCTGAACCTTGCCTGTGCTACTGCTACATTGTGGGTCATTTAAATCTTCATAATCTAAAGGAAATTAGGGAACGCCCATAAACTGCCCATTTTCAACCCCCATCCCCACTATGTTACACTTTTTGTATGAGACCTCTGAAAGTTTTGTATGGGTTGTCACACTTTGCTCTAGCCCCTCCTCCCTAAAAGCGTGACGTAATTTATGGACATTCCCTTATACGTATTCCCGCTACCTGCTGCTATGTATCAACATGTAACCATCCGGAAGATACATCTTTTGTTTAATCCTGTGATGGGTTGCAGCCGAAGGAATCCTCGAAAATATTTCCCATCCTTGGAGGGATTCCAGATGAAACCTCTACAGTAATTGCCAACTAAATTTCCGAAGGAATGCTCGGAATTGAATCGCTAGAGGACTATCCAAAGATGTCCCTAGCGGAGCTTTCGATGGCATGGGAGTTTGCATGCCAGGAGTTATCGATGGTATCCGTTGCGGATTTCGCGATGGATTCTAGTGC
Source organism: Aedes albopictus (assembly GCF_035046485.1). Taxonomy (NCBI): domain Eukaryota; kingdom Metazoa; phylum Arthropoda; class Insecta; order Diptera; family Culicidae; genus Aedes; species Aedes albopictus. The sequence continues at coordinate 297,032,618 of NC_085136.1, read as the reverse complement.
AATACTTCCAGGTGGGTTTCCCGAAGGAATCACTGGAGAAATCCCCGCAGCACTCTCTGTGGAATTTCTGATCGAATGACGACAAATTCCCGATTAATTATCCTGCCAGGAATATGGAATAGCACGGAATTCCTTCTGGAATCGTTGGTGGATGCTCGGTGAAATGTCCGATGAAGTCCTTTTCCAATGTTGATGTCAAACATATTCGACGGTGATTGCTATGATCGAAACTTACAAAGTTAACTTCAGTTAACTAGCGTTGAATTATCGAATGTCGATAAATCTTGCGATAATTTATCATCATCGCAGTGTGCGATAACGTTAACCACAGTTATCGTTATCGGCGATAACGATAATTTATCGATTAACAACCTTGATACATACGTATCTGTCATATGAGCATGAGCATGAGCATTGGTGACCGTACACTTCGTAGTTGCTACTCCGTGATTGACCTGAGCTAGCGAAATTGGACAAAGAACCAATAGGCTTGGGGCTTGGAATTTGCCACCATCCTCAATGTACACGTTTCGAGAGCTCAAGCTTTATTGGGTCAATAACGGCGCTGGCCACGTCCTTACGGTCTACCGGGGAAGGGAAGGAATATTAGTTCGACAACCATTGCTACTAGAAGTAGTATGTACTACTGGACCCTCCACAGTTGTCACGGGAAGGAGTTTTGTTGGGAAGGAGGGATTGATAGTTGCATTGATCAAGGATTCGCCTTGGTAAGCGATGCGATTCATGCAACCGTGAGCATCAATACAGTAAACACACATATGTTTCACCTCACAATTTGGAAGAATGGTTGGATCATAAAAATTCTCAATGGAAATTTATGGAGTGAAAAATATAAACTGCGTATTTCGAAGAAAAACAAGGAACAAGCTCACCGAATATCAATCTTTCACTCGAGCCCCCGTCAACCTATCGCGAAAAACGATACAATCGTGCGATACTGTTTTCCGACACTCGCAACACGCAAGGAACAACACAATACTAAATATTAAACATCCGCGAGTCCATTAACCCGGGACCAAACCCGTCGTGCACTGAGTACACGCACCATGAAAAATGCACGCTTTTGGTACACAGCGTGAGTGTGGCGTCGTTGCAGGTAGTCAAAGACACGACTGCTCGAGGGTTAAGAGCTTCCGGATCTTCCGGAAAGCTGCTTTTTTTTACATCATTGTGAGATTCTTCCTTAGAGCAGACCGGATAAATGCGTGGATGTGTGAATGGCATACTTCATGCTTGATGACGGATCAACGAAACGTATGTGCTGCAGCATCTTCCACTCACTGGCTTCTTCTCCGAAATCACACTGAACCGCCACAGCTACACACGGGTACGACCAAGGTTGTTAAACGATAAATTATCTTCGATAATTTAACGCCAACTATGACCTTGATAACAGTTTTTCGATAACCTGTCTATAACGATAAACAGTGCGTTACATTACCGTTATCGTAATCGCGCCCTCGATAATTTATCGAAAATTATCGAATTAACTGTTGTAAGTCAGGAAAAAAAAACATGGAGTGAAGCTTTTCATCTATTAAATGATCCCATCTGTCATCTAAACTATGAACCTTGTTTGACAATGTACACTGTCAAATTGACGACGACGACGACGCGGCCGATCCGAATGAAAAAAAGCGGCATTTCAACTTTGCCTCCAAAAACACACTTATAAATTGCAGATTTTCCAAAAGCTGCAAAAGTCTGAAATTGTATGTTGCTTTTGAAGATTTTGTGTATAAAAATGTATAAGCCGTTGCTTAAACTGATGCTGGGTCATTAGGCCGAATGGTCATTAGGCCGAATGAAGGAAAAAATTATGAATTGAATATCAGCAGTTACAGCACCAAAAACTAGTTTAGCAATGATACTAGAAAGAACAGCCTATATTTAAAAGAAGGAAAAATTTATGGGTCAAATATCAGTAGATTCAGCATCAATAAAGTATCTTCGTGCCTGTCATACGATACACACATGCAAAATAGTCATTTTCAGAGGAAGCTCTCAGTTAACTGTGGAAGTGTTCATAGAAGCTGAGAAGCAGGCTTTGTCTCAGTGGGGATGTAACGGCAAGAAGAAGACCCAATGACCATTCGGCCTGATGACCATTCGGCCTAATGACCATTCGGCCTAATGACCATTCGGCCTAATGACCATTCGGCCTAATGACCATTCGGCCTAATGACCATTCGGCCTAATGACCATTCGGCCTAATGACCATTCGGCCTAATGACCATTCGGCCTAATGACCATTCGGCCTAATGACCATTCGGCCTAATGACCTTCGACCGAATGGCTTTCGGCCGAATGGCCTGACACCGCTTAAACTTATGCCGATGATAAAAACAATTCCACTATTGGAAAGTAAGCAAGAAAGTAAGTCATGATCCCCGATTTTTTTTTTTTGCTCCTTAAATATTTTCGAGTTTTTGAAAAGCCTGGTTAAATATTTGCATCAGCTTGAGAGAAAGAATGGAAATGTTTGCTCTTCAGCATTTGAACTATTTACCTAATTTCCATTAAATTCCAGGAGATTTCGAAATTTTGCAAGTAGAAGTTATACTCACATAGTAACGATTGATACGATTGATATTCCCATTCATCTGCCAGGTACGTGAACCAACATTTTTTTTCGGGTAAGGCAATCCCAAAACGGAATGTGGAACATTATAAACAGGACCGGAAATAGCAGACCCACCTGTTCCGGGAGAAACAGCGCCTCTTGAAAAAAGCGAAGTGCGAAGAAATAGAACAGCTGTGTCGTTCCCATGAATCACGAAAGTTCTGTCTGAAGCAAAGGGTTCATGCCGCGAGTTGAAATATGGAGGGATAAAAACGGGGACCTCTTGATGGACGGATGTGTGGTGATCGAAAGATGGGAGCAGCACTTTAATAAGCAACTGAATGGCGAAGAGATCGTTGGTATGGAAGATCATGACAACGGAGGGAACGACTACGTCAATGCAGCAGAGGAAGGAAATGAGCCAAAGCCAAGTTAAGGATGCCATTCACCAGCTCAAGACCAACAGAACAGCTAGAAAGGATGGTATCGCAGCTGAACTCATCAAGATGGGCCCAGAAAAGTTGGCCACCTGTTTGCACCGGTTGATAGTCAGGATCTGGGAAATCGAATAATTACCGGAGGAGTGAAAAAAAGGAAAGGCGACCATTTGGAGTGTGAGAACTTTAGAGCGATCACCATTTTGAAAGCTGCCATTAAAGTGCTATTCCAGATCATCTTCCGTCGTTTATCACCTAAAACGAATGAGTTCGTGGGAAGTTATCAAGCAGGCTTCATCGACGGTCGGTCGACAACGGAA
>NC_085136.1:296979777-297028777 GCF_035046485.1 Aedes albopictus | reverse complement strand
AGTTTTGTGAGACAATGAACAATCGAAATGTGGAAATGTGCGGAGGAGGAAGTTTCACTTTCTCTCGCGGAAGGATCGGATCGGCGGCGGCGTCAGCGCGGTCGGTGTGATCGGTTTGTCGGATTCGGAGTTCGAGTGGGCGCTTTCGATAGAGACGGAGAAGTGTGGGGATTTCTTTCGGTTTAGTTCCGGTTATTCAGATTCGCGCTTACACGAATGGCAATTATGTTTGCAAATTGTTGTCCATGTTTTTTTTTTTCAACTATTTTATTTACAAGTGGTTTTCACAAGTATTTCTTCTTCGCTTATTTTCTTCCTTTCTTTTTCTCGAGTGGAGTTGAAAAAGTGTGAAAATTGAAACAACCAATATCGTCGGGTAGAAGGTAGGTACAGATCGGGAGATAGGTATAGATAGCGAGTGTGTGTTTGTTCATAGATTAGCAGCTGAGGTAAGTCGGAGTCTTTTTTTCGGAAGGTGAAGCAGCAGATGGGAAGTATGAAAATAAGACGGCATCGGAGCGAGAGAGATGCCCGGGAAAAAGATAACTACCATTACAGTGGAATGGAATCAGAGTTAATAACAGTACCCATTTTTTTTCTCAGTTTTACAGAAGTGGCATTAAGTGGTCCTCGCTTTTGGCTTTCTCCGGTGTGGCCGCGTGCCAATCAGGCAGCTTGTCCGATTGGATCCCGGTGAGTTCCGGACGCGATAAAGCGCGTAGAAAGCAGCGGAGCCGAGTGACTTCCCGTTTTCTGGTGATTGGTGGTGGCGCAAAATTAAGAGCTCTCGACGGCTGGTCGACGACCATTGCGGGAAAAAGGGGGACGAAACGGGGTAAAGAGCACACCGTTCGTTTTGGAGATAAAAAGTTGTTGAAAGAGCGCTCTGGATATCGGACACGGTAGAAGAGTGTCAAGATCTAGATTCAGACGGAAGATTTGAAGCACTAGACGGTAGATGAAGCATAGTGTTCGAGAGAGATACTTTGTGCACCATTTCACCACGGGTTTCTTTATCCGGAAGCAAGGCTTGGTTGGCCACTGAGCGGGACCGTGGGAAGAAGAAAATAGATTGTGAAATGTAGCAGTTTGCTTGGACAGAAGAGCTTCGTTCGCAGGTAAGGTAGTAATATTATTCTATTTTCAGATTTCTCTAGCACTGATCAAATTACCTCAATCAGCTTAGCTTGAGAGTTGAAATACAGACTAGAATGTGTAAAATAGACAAAGATTTACAGAGTGTTGGCGAGTCCCTCTGAAAACGAGGAACTGCGCCGTTAGGAATGTAGTTTCGAAACAAATGCAGATGAAGATGAGTATGTTCAAAGGCGTTGAAAGACAAGAGAAAAAGATCCTAAACAAGAAAACAAAAAATCTCAACAACATCAAGACATGAATCTCGTTAACGCTAACAAATAAATTAATCGCTCGAACAAAAAACGCGTGTGTGGTAATAAATAATTTCAATAAATTAATTTGTCTCGTTCTCTTTCTCCTCGTGGCTTACGCATCACCATGGTTTAGCGTAGCCGTCCGCAGGGCGGGGTGTGGTGAGTGGGATTTCTCTCGGTTGGTGTAAGTGCTAGCGGAGGCCTTAACCTCCAATATGGCGCCTCACTTCTCTCGATTCCGGCCGCTTACTTTCGGACGGGCTTGTGTCCGGCATAGGCGATCGAGTGGGCGGGCTGGCTGTGGGCACCGTAGTCACCGTAGCCGCTGGATTCGGCCCATCCACCGGACGATCCGTGGTAGGCGTGGGAGTCATCCTTCTTGCCGGACAGCAGTTTCTTCAGGAACAGGAATTTCGACAGGACCAGAGCGATCACGGACACGATCAAAGCCTTCTTGGCGATCAGGGCGATACCGAACAGAGCCAAGATGGCCAGACCGACGATCTTCAGTTTGACCAGTCCGAGGATGGGCAGCAGCTGCTTCAGCAGCTTCTTCTTGCCGCGGGCTTCCGAGACGAGGGCGCGCATCGACGACTTGACGTCCTCGGGCAGGACGGAGGACACGCTGCGGGCGGCGCTGGCCATGTCCAGGTTGAGCGAGCGCTCCTGGAAGAAGTTCTTCGTGCGCTCCATGACGTAGTTCTCCAGGGCTTCCTCGCGGCTTTCGACGTTGTTGGCGGACTCGATGATGGCACTGTCGGCGTTGAACGAACGGGACTCACGGCCGGCTGGCTTCACGAAGGATAGTCCTCCGGCGAGGCTGATCTGGGGCTGGTCGAAGAACTCGCGGGCCTTGCGGTAGAACTGTGGGTCGGAGGAAAAAAATAAGATTAGCTATGAATTACAGTTTAGGATAAACATCAGTCCTCAGTGAAAAGCAATTCAATAGATGTGGTAGGAGATCATAACAAAGTGGTTGTTGAAATCTTCAGGTGCTTTAAGTCTAAATGCCAACGTATTCCTTCGTTGATCTCGAACGAGTTTAATATCCAGTATAAATGTCAAAAATAATCCTGTTAAAGTGACACTGATTTTAATTCTAGCAATTTGATAATTTAATTGCAAGACATCCAAGAAAAAACAGAAAAGAAAAATCTGACAAGAGAAGGAGAAGGCTCAAATCAGCAAAATTGAAAGTTTACATGGGAAAATGTTGAGACGGACTTGGTGGTCTAGTAGCTACCACTTCTGAAAAATGCAGAATGTCCTAAATTCTATCCCTGGCTCGTCCTGCTCTTACTTTCCTCTTTCCATCTACTTTTCTCTCTCTTCTATATACATCTCATGTATGTTCTTGTGTTCGCAACTATCGCTAGAACCAGAAACGGATTAAAAAAAAAAGCCATGTCCCTTCGTTCCAACATTCATAGCACAGTGTCAATCTATACTATAACGCCTACAATGTATGCAACCAAGCGAACTGTGCTGCATCATCTTTAAAGTTATCTTCAAAGTAATCTATCACTTTACGCTTCTGGTATCCACGCACCAATGCTTGAACCCTATGCTAAACATAACACATATCCCAACAACACTCCGACATTCGCATGACCTTGTGCGGTTACAGTCATCACGTCCTTACCCTTCCCCACATTGATCTGCAAACTGACGTAGCAGGAGTCATTCTCGTCTAAAATAGATGTTAGTCCCCAGCAGCTATCTCATTGGTTTCTTGTATGCTTATCTGGCAATACTGGAGTAGTTACTACGGGTATCGATTCAAGCTGATGCTCAAGCTCAAAGTATAATTGGGAAAAGATTGCTGTAGCCGTCTGAGTGTTGCAGCTAACAGTTTCTGTTAGTCTGGTTGACAAGTGATCTTCTCTCCTATGACAATCAGAACCATCTGGGCATTATTCAGCATGGGAAGACTGCACCAACCAGGTTGTTACAACCGGAAATCAGAGATAACATGAGCATTAAGAGAGCGTAGCACTCAGAAGTTAATTTACACCGTGGACACAACTTTAAGTCAAGCATGGGAAAGACTCATTCAATTATTGCGTTTTGTACAATTACTACCATGCGAAATCTGGAGACCACTCAACTCCAAGACTGGAGCTTATAGAGTTTCTTGATGAACTCCAAAATTTATCCAAACTTCCTTCAGAAATATTCCTTATTGGTTTTCTGGGATGGCGTTACAACAGTTTTATCCGAGTCTTTTGTGACTTTTTTTGCTGAAGCCCTCCCAAGGGTTTCATACAGATGGGTTTCCGGGTTTCTTCTGGGGACTTCTTTGAAGGCCTTGCAAAGTTCTCTGGAAATTTCCTAATTTGTCTTCCCGGGATTACTCCCAGCGCTTTTTTTTCTGAGATGCCTTACTTTTTCTCAGTATTTCTTACGAAATTTCTATCGTGATTTCTCTAATAGGTCTTTGACGGAGTTTTCCGCAAAATTTCAGCTGAATTCCTTGCGATATTTCTCTGGGAATTTATTGCCAACGAGTTCTCTGGTTTTCCCAGATGGTCTTCCGAAGAAAACACAAGAGAAATCTTCTCCAGAACTCACGAGAGCAACTACTTAAGAAATCCTAAAAATATTGCTCTGAAACAGCTCTTGGAGTAATCCTGGAACAATCGCAAAAAATCAAATTGGGATTATTGCAAGAAATCCTGCAATCAACTGCGAGGTAAAGCCTGGAAGAATTGTAAGAAACTGTGCGAAGAATCTCGTGAGAAATATTAGAAATACCAACTGCAGAATTCTTCAAAGTACCTCCAGAAGAAACTTTGTAAACAATCTTGCGAAAAAGGCTGGGATAAATCAAGTAAAACTGTGAAAGACATCCCAGGGACAACACTGGATGAACTATTCTAAGAGAAATCTCGCCCAAGTAACTATTTGATGACCCATTTGTCTTGTAGCGGTTTTGAGAACCGTCATAAAATCCAATACCCTTTGTTTTGGCTTTACGGTGGTTTTAAGAACCTCCTATAGCCCATTTGACTGAAAATTGTTACTTGGGTCGGAAGAATCTCTTTGGGAAATCTCTGATGAAGCTTCAAGAGAAATACCGTGAGAATGTTTAAGAAATATTCTTGGAGAAACTCTTGCAGAAATCCCAGAAAAAAAATCTAGGAGAAAGCTCTCGGGAATTTCTTTAAGAAATTACGGGAGAAACTTCAGAACATTGGTGCAGCCAGCATTTTCTTGTTTACTCTCCTAAACAAACAGGATGGAAATAGGGGTCATTCGCCCTTCCTTTCATCTTTCTCTTTCTCATGAGAGTGAGCGATAAAAAATGGAAAACCCCTATGTATCTGAAGAAACCTCTGTGTCCATAATCTACGTACTTGTTTGCGATCATCTCAGACCCACCATCCTCTTGTCCTTCTTTAACTTTCGTTCAAACAATAAAAAAATGCATGGATCATACACTTTGGCCAGAACTCGCTTTTTTCCGCATAGCTTACGAAGTTAACGAACGGGCCCTAGGAGAAATTCCGACACAACATCTGGGAAGCATCCTGAGAGATCCTGGGATAACCTCCGAGCACAAATTTCCCAAATGGAGGAGAACGTGCCTCTGGAGCCGACCTACTAAAACTCCGGGATGATGTGGAATAAAATCGGGAAAGAAATTCTGTGGAATCCACGTGAAAAAAGGCTTCGAGAATCTCATAAGGGAGATATCCCAGAATGAAGTGTTCGAGCTCTGGATAAATACCGATAGTAATTCGGTAGGATTCTCGGTTGCAATTCAAAAAGGAATACCTAGACAAATTCCAAGAACACTTACACGAATGAAAGGAATCTTGGGAGAAATCTGAAGAGGCATTCTTAGAGGTATTCCTGAAAAAGTTCCCGAAAGAAACCCTAACGGGATATCCGGAGAAATCCTTGTGGATGAACTTCTAGATGGATTCAAAATCTTCAGTTTCATTCGTGTTTTCTTGGAACCTTCAGAATCTTTTCGAAAAGATCGGTTGTAGTCAATACTGCGGACGATATTTCTAAGAAGATTCCAGGGAACTACTTGCTGGTATGGAGAAAAATCCGCTAGGATCGATGATTTTACGTTGAAGGTCGTAATCGTAGCCAGCTTCTTGTCAACGAACAGCATTGGGATGGGTCCGGTGCTGGTATTGCCTGTCAAAGTCTAATGATGCATAAAGGTGGCTCCAAAGAGGAACAAACTCTCGACTACATAATGGTGGCTCCAGAGAGGAATGAACTCACGACCTTCGAGTTGTAAATCGAACATAAAGCCAACGATATAAGTGAAATTTGAATTTGTTTTGGACAACTCGATCGAATTGATGAGGATGTTCAACTCCGGTTCGCGAATTTGATGTTTAAGAACTGACTTGGGGACGATTGCAAGCAAGATTTACACATACAGGAGAGCCAACTCAAAGCTTCATCTGTTGGTTCCCTATGTAAGTTTGTTTCGGTACCAACATTCCCAAAGGGCATGACTGCATTTCAAAAGCTGTAGATCGTATTCCATCCATCCATTCAAACCACCTCTTCGCAAACAGGAGCACTTTTTCTTGTCAAGTAGCAGTTGAAGAGTGCATGGAACGATTGAAAACAGAAACGTAGATGAAGGCGGTAAGAACGGAACTCCAAAACAAACGAAGTCCGGGAATTTCAAGTCAAAATTGGCAACATTTTGACTGGAACTATTTGAGTTTGGTAATGAAGTAATGGTTTTTTTTCTTTCGAAGCTGATATGCCTTTCACAGCCTAATGATATATAATGGTGGCTCCAGAGAGGAACAAACTCCCGATCTTCATTGGTTTAGTAAAGTTAAATTTTATTTTGGGCAACTCGATCGAGTTGATGGGGATGTTCAACTTTGATTCGAAAACCGACTTTCAAATATTTGTTGGTTCCCTTTGTAAGTACGTTTCGGTACCAACAGTTCAATAGCATTTCCGAAGCTATAGAGTGTAGATCGTATTTCATCCTCTCATGCATAGCATTTCCACTAACGCAAAGAGGAGCATTTTCCTTCTTCATAAGTAGTTCAAGAGTGCCTAGGAAGGATGAAATATGATTCGCAGCTTTGTAAGAAGGTGATACTACCAGAAGAAATCAAGCCCTTTCAAAATGTTGGTGCACATTTGGTCTGACTAAAATATGCTCATCTGAAAATCTGCTAACGTTGTCTGCCATAGCACTTCGTCGTCAGAATTTGCCACCAACTTTTACTGGAACTATTTGGTCTTGCTAGAAACAAAGGCTTTTTCTTTCCAAGCTTTGGATAGGAATTAATTTACATTTTCGCATATTGTAAACTTCTTGTTTGAATTTATTTTAAAGAAAAAGTGTTTCAACATCAACGGAATACGATCGAAAGCATATTTCGAGAAAGTCGAGAAATCTTGGCCTTTTTAAGTGAGCCTACAATTGTCAGTTTTAATCGTTTTTATTTTTGCAAAACGATGAATCGTCAGATCATCAGATAAGCGTCAAGGTTGAAGGTTTCATTAAAAGTGTTCCTACAAAGTTGAACGTTTTAAGAACTCTTCTCTTTGCAGAGCAGAACTGAGATGACCTTTTCTGGAACTTTATGGCCGAGGACCAAGGAGTACGATGTAAGATTGTAAGATCGTATTAGATGTTTTTGGCAGAGTTATTTTAATCAATAGGGTTATCAGTTAAGAAACAACAGGAATATGGCTTACAATAGGTCAACCAGGACAGGGCCCATATGTCGCTAAGACGGAAAGCCGTTTTTTTTTTCATGACACCGACTAGACGGAGCGAAGGTGCATCGTCAAAAGTAATGGAATACACTTAGAGCATCATATGAAATAGATTTAAGGTTATATGTCAGAAACCTTTTAACAGGCCAAAAAGAATAATAAAGGAGGCTGACCACCTGTCCTTACTATTGAAAGCGAAGTGTAGATGACGTCAGTACAGAGAACTACGTCAGTATAGAGCACAAATTCATAGCTGCTTCAGTACAATCATTTGTTGGTGACTCCAGAGAGGAGTGAACACACGATCTTAGCATTATAGGTTCAAACACCAACCATGCTTTAGATGCATTGAATTTTTATACTTAAATATTTGAGATGGCCTTAGGCCTCTACATCAGATCATAAACTACTTCATTGATGTGCAGGCTGGATTGGTAAAAAACGTGACTTTACAAGAACACATCATTTAATTAACTTTCATAACATACGTGCAAAATACGTACAGTATTTTGCATGTTGCCGAAAGGAATTGTGTGGCTTCGATCTAGCTTTCGTGTGAGCGATATTCACGTGGATTGGAACGAATGATAACTGTTGCGTAAGAAACTCGATCAAAGAAGCAACTCTTACGATAAACGTGGCCAACTTTATCCAGACTGGCCTTGGAAGTCAGTTAAAGTCAAACGAAAACAAAAAATGCCCTCGTTTCACCAGACATATCAACCTGCAACCACCTGTTGCCCATCAATTTAGGCCCTAATTTAAATTTTCCACATAATATTTATGCCACATGTTCCATCACTTAGCGGCTCTTATGTTTATTAACTCGTAATCCAGCTATCGCCACATCACACGTACGGCCATCGAAGCCCCAATTACCGCTCTTCAGTTCCCCAGTTTCGATTGTTGTTTCCCCCCGTCTTCCAAGCCGTTATAATTGGCCACTTGAAATCATTTGACACCAACCGCCGCCACGTATCGAAACTAGCGGACAACTCATAACGAATCACTTTATGGATTTCACATCCATTTAGCAGTTTCCCCACATGCTTCCCGGCTGTTTCACCACCCGCGAGGAAAGCTTTATTTGGATATCTTATTGAACGTGTCACCATACGGTGTAATCGCTGCGGTAATAGTCTCCATGCTAATCTGACAATTTGTGTGGTCTCGCCACTATCCAGTTCCTGTACTTAGTGTCGGATTCCATTGTATTACACTTCCCAACTTCAATTCCAATGTCCGTTGTTTTGCTTGTCCATGCTTTTATAATGTTCCTCACTTTTCACTGAATATCTTCCTCACACAAAAAAGTCTTTGCTTCTTATTCTCCACCCCCCAAAACGAATCCGTACCATCATCTGCACGCAGGAGATCGAATCCTTGTCCAGGCACTCCTTGAAGTTATCCTGAGCGGCGGCCAGGGCGCACAAGCCAAGTACACAAATTAACAGCTTCATCTTCTTTACACTCGCAACACTCGGACTCGACTCGCGACAAAAATACTGTTATTCAGCAGCTGATCAGAGCGGGCTGATGCTTATCCGAACGGAACTAAACTCGAATTGACAATATTCCTCTCGACGCCGAGGTGTTTATAAGCGCACGTTGGAGATTTTTTCGAGTTTCGACCGACCGACGGTGGCGAGCCTCCCCCTACCCAAAAACCCGGTGCGCGAGCTCCGGCTTTGGGGGTCTTGGCCAAATCTTTCACTCTCTTTCTCCGGCCGCGCACGGCCACGCGGAATCGCAACTCGCGCACGCGGTTTCTGTTATTATTCTCTCTCGACCCTCTCTTCGGCCGGATTTTTTAGGGGTCTTTGCGGCGACGACGGCGGGGAGCTTTAAAACAAACCTCTTTCGCTCTCTGGGTTTGGATCAGCATGTGGCGGCGCAGCGTGCATTGTGCGCTAAAAAGGTGCGCGCTGTTCTCTCGCGGAGAGCGGTGCAGCCGGAAGAAAGTAAACGTTGTTGGGTTGGAGATCAATGATCCACCGAAAACCAGAAGCCGGCTTTGTACCAACCAACTTGTTAGTAGGTACCTTCAGGCGCGGTTTGAGCAGAGATTCCCAACATTACATTGGCTGGAAGGTATTTGCATATTTTAGAGTTCATGGCGTGCGCAGCACAAGGTCTTAGTTGGTTTTGTAACATTCCACAATCAGTAGTGTTATCTGGTAATCTCTATCGACATTGCATTGAAGGACACGTGAGTAGTACAAACTAAGCACGATTTTTCTGTTGCACCAGATTAACAATTATGTAGTTTCATCCTCCAATTTCCTTTGTGACTGCTGTCTGTGGAATGTGTTGAAAGTGTTGTCTTACATTTTTCATAAGTAAATCAGTGTCAAATTTGAGCTATTACGTTTTGACTAGAGGCGGAATTTCTCAGACAGAATTACTAAATAAAATTCGAGTCATTTTTTTTCGTAAATGTAGTCTTTAAGTTATCCAGACCCCATAATCGTGTCCTATTTAAAGGACAGAAGTGTTTATCTCAAAAATTACACAATATATCAGCAGACTGTTTCCGGCCGAATTGTTTCAAAGATTCTTACTCCATACATGGTTTACATGTTATTTTGCTGCAAAAATTACATGTGGCTGCGATTTATTATGCCAATTTGAATGTGAAATAAACATTTTGGCGATTTTATCAAACATATTCTCTAGTCTAACTTGATCCACTAATGTAATTATTATTAAGAAATGATTCGAACAGATAGCACTGTAGTGATACAGAATCTTCTATTCATAATATCTCGGCTCTGTTAAGAGACATAAAGGTGGCGTATTCAACACAGCCAAGCAAAATATTCGTGTGTCGAAAAGGTTCCCAGTTTTAAATTATCGCATTAGATGGCGTTGATATATGAGAAGTATTTGTCGTGAATAACTTGAATACCTTGAATTCCTACCAGGATTCGTCTCTTAATTTATCCTTAAAATCATCTACTGGTTCTTCCCAGGACTTATCGTGGAATTTTTGCCGGTATTCCATTCAGGATTCTTCCCAGAGTTTCTTATTGTTCTTTAAGAGGTTCCTTTTGGAACTTCTCATGGTATACTTCCAGGGATCCCCTCTTGGGATTCTTTCAGGGATCCCTTTCGGGAATTTCCCATTGATTTCTCTAGATTTCGTCAAAGGATAACTTCCAGGATACCTTCAGGGATTCCTTAATTATTATCTTCCGGACTTCCTGGAAGTTATTCTAAAGTTCTATTAATGCCATATTTTTTATATATTTCAGATTTCTTATATGGATTTACCACCCTGGCATTCTAACAGGGATTTTCCAGATATTCCTTCTGAAATTCCCTGATTTCTTGAATCCCCCTCCTGAAGCTCCTTCACGGATTTTGTCCGAGGTCCTGCCAGGGATTCCTCAAAGAACTCCACCAAGAACTTCTTATGAGGTGAAGGCTTCACGATTTTTTCCAAGCATTTTGTCATTGCTCCATCCGTGGATTTTTGAAGAGTTTTTTCGTAATTCTTTCACAGATTTCACCAGGAAATCCCAAAATGAATTTCACCTTGGGTTTCTTAAGTGAATCTTTTATCGATTCCTCCTGGAATTTCTTTAGAGATATCTTCAGGTACCGGGATTCCTCGCGAGGTTCCCTCAGATTTTCTTCCCAAGATGATTTCAAAGATTCCTCTCAAAATTCTTTCTATAATTTCTTCATTAATTCCTCTCTAGATTATTTAAAAATCCCTTTCAAGATTCCGTCATTGTTTGCACTCTCCATTCCTCCCGCAATTCGTCCAAGCATTCTCCTAGGATTCCTACAATTTTGGGAATCTTCTCAAAAGATTCCTTCGAGGATTCCGTAAGGAATTTCTCCAGGTTTTTTTTTCAGGGTTTCCTCCTGGATTCTCTCCAGGAATTTTATCAGAAGTTCCCGAGGGAATTACATCAGTGATTCCTTCTGAAATTTCTCCCGCTCCTTGCTTCGAAGAATTCTCACGGAATTATTTCAAAGATTTCTGCCAGGATTCTGTTGGGGATTCTCCCGGTAATGTTCAGGGATTCCTCCCGAGAATCCTCCAGTGCTTCTTTCTGGGATCCCTATATAGAGTTTCTCCAGGATTATTTCCTTTCAGAATTCTTCACGATAGTCCTCCAGGCATTCTGCCTGGGTTTTTCCAGAGATTCTTCCAGGGATTCAAAAAATGACGAATCAAGCTGAAATCATTCTTAAACATTCTATTCCTAAGGCACTTTCATGTTAACTGGCGAAATAGGCCATTCTCATATTTTTTTTTGTTGATTTCCATAACATTTGTTTTTGTTCCAGCAGAACTACATTAGATGAAACACCGAGTATGAAGTTTTTAGATTCACTCACCAGCTTCCATTTGATATGTAACCTAAATGTGCTAACAACATTTTTTTTGTTTTTTTTTTCGGGGTATGCATTATACCCTATTTTTAGTGTCTTGCAGCATGCTTTATAAAAAAAAAATTATCAAAAAAATTGTTACGTTTTTTTTGCAGATGGGAAATTTAGGCCGGAACAAATCTCATTTTCTTCTTTTGTCACTTTGCTCGTTCAACTCGTTAAGGGGAGGATGATAAATACATAATAAATGTATTTGATGAAAAATTACCCAAACAATTAGGAAAAATCGTCAAACTCATCCGATTTGTTAAGAAATTTTCTCGACGACTCTAATTTCACTTAAAATTTTTAAATTTCTTAAGTAATTTATTTATGTTACTCCTCAAAATGTCGAATTCCGACGAAAAATTCCCGTGAGTGGGGGAAGGGGGGTGACATAAGAGAAAATCGAAATTTGTGTCAGCCTTATTAGCAATGCAAATTTTAAACTTGTCAGGTCATTTTATTCAGGAAAAATAATAAAAACCCGATTTGATCCACCTATGGTGAACAGAACCCTTCTTACACTTATTAAAACTATTGTTGTATTATTTGTATTTAACATATTTTTTGTTTTTGTGTGATGGACCAAAAGTTCTAGAAAATATTGTGGATTTAGCATCTAGTGGATTGGTTTCCAAAATAGCATCATGGACCATGGACTAAACTACCAGAAATGCCAGACACCTCCTAGAATCTTGTATGCAATGTTTAAAAAATTGCTTACATATTCTGGAATATTGTATCTTTTGTTAACTGCCAAAAGATCTTGAATCGATTAACAATAGGGTAAGATAATCAGCGAGATACACTTTGTCTAATATCTCTTAATCAGTCGATTAAATTAGCTCCGAAGTACTTGGTATTCGTGGTCATGGTGTAAAAAGGACAAAAATGATGTATCTACTAAGTTAATAAATTTGGCATTAGCTAGTTATTTTGGCTGTCCGGTTCATGCATTTTTCCCACAATATATAAATTCAAAGCTTTCATTTAACATATTGTTAGTTTTCATAAAATTCCTGTGTATTTGTAATTTGTTATTTATAACTTTGTTGAAAACAATTACCAGCTAGTACACACTTTGTATGAGGACAGCATTATTTATTGAAAAAATTTTTTCTCATAGACTGGTCAAAAACTAATGCAAGATAACAAGTGAATATAATAATAAAAAAGAATTTTCGTAAGATATCTCAGTAATCAAATGTCGAATCGAAATAAAATTTCAGGGCCTTATACAAGGATATTGTAGCTTTCATTTGGTGCTTAGAGAACCCAAATCAGATGACAGACGGCTGAGATATTTATTATGGTACCCTTGGTCAAAAATCTATCAAAAAGTTAACCTGTATTACTCCCAAGTACTCTTTGAAAGATATTTCGGTAACCAAATGTCCAATCCTAATGAAATTGTATAGGGTTCTACTAGAATGTTGTAGCTTTCATTTGGTGTCAGGATAACCAAAATCGGTTGACAGACGGCTAAGATATTTATTATGATACACTTGGTCAAAAATCTCAAAAAGTTTAGTTGTATAAATCCTAATCTTTCGAAGAAGATATCTCTGTAACCAAATGTCCAATCGAAATAAAATTTCTGGGCAACCTACTAGGATGCTGTAGCTTTGATTCTGTGCCAAAAGAACTCAAATCGATTGACAAACGGCAGAAATATTTATTATGATACACTTGGTCAAAAATCTTAAAAAGTTTAGATGTATGACTCAAAAGTACTCTTCGAGAGATATCTCGGTAACCAAACGTCCAATCGAAAAAAAATTCAATAGCGTTCTACTAGGATGTAGTAGCTTTCATTTGCTTCCAAGAGAACTCAAATCGGTTGGCAGACGGCTGAGAAACGTGCGTGATTTTTTTTAACGCACATACACACACACATACACACATACACACACACACACATACAGTCATTTGCTCAGTTCGTCGAGCTGAGTTCATTGGTATATGAGACTCGGCCCTCCGGGCCTCGGATCGAAAGTCGGTTTTTCGAGCGATATTTATACCCTTCTTATGGGTGTAAGAAGGGTAAAAACCATCAAAGCTGTTTGTAAATAAAATATAAAAGATCAGTATCTTCATTCAAATAAACGGACATAAATGTATGAAAAACTTTCATAAGTGTTAAAATTCATGAAAACTACGAAAACGGATTTATTTGTAATTTTGCATATATGGTCTATTTCTGAAAATCTTTTAAATGTATCACATGGGATAACTGGATAACATGGGAGACACCCAAGTAACAATCAGCATGCCTTGAAGGTTTATTCTAGTTTTATACGAGCATGTCAAAAAGCCAGGTGTTCTAAATTAGTTTTATGTGGTAGTTTTTTACGTTGAACCTGTGACGTTCCATAAAACTATCATATAACTTCTGCTATAAACATCTTTAATTAAAGACTTGCAAGTAGACATGAATTAGTTTTATCACTTATTATATACCATTTAAATAAAACTTGCATTTGCGGTTGTTGTCGGAGAGATTTTTTTAGTAAACAAATACACAAAACTCTGAGGCAATGCATAAAACCAACAAAAGATTTCGTGGCCGTAACATAAACCAAAAAAATGCTGTGATAAAACCGCTAGTTCTATCATGAGCTCAGTTCTGACTACCTCAGGAGGGTTAGCCCTATTGGAGGAATCATCAGGAACACAGAGTTTTATCAGAAAAATATGTCGCCTAGCCAGGATAATTCATGTAAATACAGAAAAATTATTACTCAATGTTATGATTTCACGTACAGCATAAGATCAAATTAAACCATACAACACGTTCCCGTCATTTTATTTTGTCACAAAATTTACATAATGTCTTTTAAACTCCGCTGTGTTGAAAAAAACCTTTTTTGCACCCAATTCCACCGAGTAAATTAAATGCATTGACCTTCCAAATTATGCATAGTTTGTGTGGCGCACTTAGTTTTTGTCATTATCACAGTCACATTCACCACAAATTTTCCGTGGCATGTCTCCTGACACGTATTAAATAGGAAAACAAATCTGAATTCCATATCTGCATCTTTCCAATTGATGGCTGGATAAACAACCAAGTATGATTTATTCTGACGATCGAACATTGAGAGTGAAAAATAATCAAAACAATCAATTGACAAGTCAGAAGATGGTTTTATTTAGAAGATTGATAAAACTATGATACAACCCGAAATCCTATGCCGGTTTGCATACGAAGTCCTGTAGACCCTAATAAGACTGGTCCAACTAGCCAGCACGTGGGCTTATTGATGCATACAAGAACTCGAGAGCATTTTCAAGTCGGCATCAATGGTTTTATGTTTAGGATTTTTGAATCGCTAAAAAACTTTGATAAAATTAAAATTGTTACTTGGGCAGGCAACATTCTTGACATTTCTGCGGATGATTTCTGGCATTTTACGAAAACCTCTGAAATTACTAGAAACGGTATCCAACCGAGCTGAAATGTTCATGTTCCTTTGCAGTAATGAATAGAGCTCATATCAAATGTTCGAAATTTTTGGATGTTTAACCCTTCCGTTGCCAACTCCTAACGAGGGTGCGAAAAATATTCTTTTTGTAATTATGTTGTGAAAAGTTGGACATTTCAATAGGCTGGAGTATGATGAAATGGCATACTTTTCACCGCTGATGCAAGTGTGCCGAAAAGTGCTACTTTTCGGCACTCTTAAAAGTGCTGAAAAGTAGCACTTTTCGGCACTCTTGCCAGCACGCACTTTTCACTTGCTGCCACGCCTACCGCAGATTCAGCTGATGCCTGCACATCCTCTGAGTAGCTCAAATCTGAATAAGAACGATTTGAATTCCGATTCGAACTGCAAATTTGGTGAAGGGGCAGCTGCTGAAACTTCCTTTGCTTTTGTCTGTGCACAACTGTTTGACGACGGCAACTCGTTCATTGGTGACACCTACCACACCATAGCCTACCTGATCGAACAAAAAAATACTACGCTGATAAGCATGTGCTCGCACGTGGTTCCTCCCCCTGATACATATTTGTGGAGGTAGAAACGATCATACTGAGTGAGTATTTTTCGTAATTACAAAAAATGTTGTATGCAACTCGTTGCAAAACTCGATTTTTTCAGCACTCGTCGTATTTATCCAACTCGGCAAGCCTCGTTGGATAAATGTACGACTCGTGCTGAAAAAATCATCATTTTGCAACTTGTTGCATAAATAACTATTTCGCTATATTTTTTTCCTATTCTGGAATCAAAATGGGTCATCGAAGCTAGCCATTTAGGAAAAGGTTAACTTTCAATGTGAGAACAATTTAGTTTTCAAACCCAAGTGAACCAGAACGTTGTCTAAATATGTCTGAAAATCCATCCCGATAACAAAGTGCCTTAAAACTAGTTTCAATGATGTTCCGGAGAACCGGTTTCGGGGTCAAGTTTTGAATATGATTCAATACCATCATGCGACACCTCAAACTTCGTGATATGCCCATTTTTCTGGAATCGATTCCGGTGGTTCTGGGGTACATTTTTCTCAAAAAAAAAAACACCGCCATGCGTCATATCAAACTTGATGATTTTGAAAGTAATAGCATATTATCACGATTTACGATCACGGTTCTAAGATTTTCCGGAATTAAATTCCGGGGCCAAGTTATGGAAATGGTTCAATAATGTCAAGCGGCATTTAAAACATCTCGGTTTTCGAAGTACATCATTCTGTGTTAGTTCTACGTTGTCTGAAATACTTTTGACCATTTTGGACCCGATATCCAGCAAATATCGTCATGCGACATTTCAAATTTTCTTGTTTTTTTTTCAAGACACATCATTCAGAGCTGTTATTGCGTTATACGTAATATTTGCTACTATTATTCATTCAGAAACTTCTTCAGGAATTCCTTTAAGAATGTCTTCATCGATTCTTTCAAGGATTTCTCTAGATATTCCTTTATGGATTGTTCGAGATGTTTCTTCAATGAGCTTCTCTTTGGATTCATCCAGGCAGTCCTGATGGGGTTACACTAGAAATTCATGCAGAAATTCAACCAGAAATCCTTCATAGGATTGCTCTTGAAATTCTTACGATGATACTTCTCGGAAATCTTATGGGGATTTTTTAGAGATTTCATTTGGGTCGTCTTCAGGATTGTTTGGTGAGAGTTTCTCCAGCGATTCTTCCAAAATGTATTAGATATTTTGGCCAGAGTCCTTGAGCAATTCTTCATGAGATTCCCCCAGGAACTACGTCTAACCTAAGGAATTCCAGCTGGGATTCCTCAAGCAATATCACCTGCGGTTCATTCAGCAATTTCTCCTAGGACTCGCAGGCATTCTTGCTGGATTCTTTCGGACAACCTTACTGGAATACATCCAAAAAATTCTCGTACGATTTCTTCAAGGACTTCACCATGGATTTCTCCAGAATGCCTATACCGATTCCTCCAATGGATTTTTCTAGGCATTCCTCCCGGTAAACATATTCAAGCAACTTCTTTTAGGACTCCTCCAGGCATTGCTGATGGGATTTCACCAGAGGTTTGCTATATCCCGGGTATATTTTAGGCACTCCTCTATAAATTTCTATAGGGATTCCTTCAGCTGAAATTCCTGTAGACCAAGAGAAGTTTCAAAAACAAAAATCAAGAGTGTTCGATGGATAAAATCTCTGGAGGAATTCCTGGATAAATCTGTAGAAAAAATCCCTGAAAGAATCACGTAAGGCATTTACATATATGCAGGTATCACAGTAAGAATTTCTGGAGGAGTCCTAGGAGACATTCCTGAGAGAATCACAGCAGGAATCGCTTGTCGAATCCCAGCATGAGCTCCTGGATGAAGGTCACGAAGAGTTCCTGGAGGAATCCCTTGAGCAGTTTTTGGGAAAAAAAACCCAGGATAATATTTCTGAAGAAGTTCCTGGAGGCAACACTGAAGGAAATTATGGAAGGATCCTATAAAGATTGTGAGGAATAATTGGTGGTAGAATTGCAGAAGGAGTTGTTTTAGGAATCCTTGGAGGAATGCCAAGAGGAGTGTTGAGTTGGGGATGTTTCTTTGCCACGGACGATCACCTATTGAGAGCAGCTTTTGTGGAGCAGCTTCAATGCTGTTAAATAAGTTTATTAATGATAAAAAATAATCCAATTTACATACAATAACTTACATTATAGTGAACACATCCGTGCGTTCGCAAAGAATCCGATTTTTCAACAAACTGGCCTCTCTTCTTAATTTTCGCATCTATTATGTCTCTATTCAGTGTTGTCAGTTTCACAGTATTTATCAAAGCTTTCGCAACCAGCAGTTACTGCTGGGATTTCATTAGGAATTTGTGGAGGAATCTCAAATTATTTCTGAAAAATAAACCATAGTTATTTCTATAGAAATTCACATAACAATGAAGTTCCATTCAAAAATTCATTAACGAATTGCTTTGGAAATCCTTTTGAAAATTTCTGAAGAAATCCTTGGAGTTTCTGAAGTTTCTGTGGATATTTCTGCTGTCATTTGGGTATTTCAGAGGTTTTCCCAACAGGGTGATAAACTTCATATAACGAGTTGTGCCTAGTTGGGATCAGGTGTTACATCAACCATTGTCCATCACAGCTCAATTGTGATAGGATAGATGACAGATGAGATGTATGACAGATGTGAGATATGTGACAGATGAGGAAAAAAATCACCTCTTTCAGTAATTTCCAATGGAATCCCTGGAGGAATTCCTCTAGGGTTATTGAAGGAGTCCATGATGAAATACCTCTATAAATTACTGGAACCATTTATGAAAAAACAGCTCAAGGAATATCTTAAAAAAACTTGAAAAAAAATCAGAGAAAAATTCGAGAATTTTGTGAAGGAATGCTAATTTGATTACGGGAGGAATTTCTGGAAGAATCGTTGGAAGATATTATGAAAGAATTTCTTTTCGTAATTTCTGAAGGATTCCGTGGAAGAAAGGTAGAATTTCTGTGAAAGTCCATGTAATGTTTACCAGAGGAACATTCGAGAAATTTTCGGAGGAATCGCTTGAATGATTTTATTGGGGAACTCAGGAGAAATTTCTAAAGAATTTCACGGAGAAACTTGCGAAGTAATCAATGCAACAAAATCATAAAGAAATCTTGCATAATTTTTTGAAAAAAGCCGTGGAAGATTTCCGGAAACTAAGAAATCGATACAGAAATTTCTGAAGCAATTCGTGTATTATTTTCTTAGAGTTCATGGGCAAATATCTGGAAGAATCTCTCTGAAATTTTTGAAGAAATTATTTGAAGATGAAAGAATCCCTGAAGAATTTGCGTCATAAATCTCTAAAAGAACTTCTATTGAAAACTTCGAAGGAATTTCTCAATATTTAAGATCCCTTGAAGAATTTCTGAAGGAATGCCAAATGCATTTCTAAAAAGGTGTCCTTTGATGAATTTCTTATTGCACCCTGAGATATTTTCTGTGAAAAAAATCTGTAAAGAAATCCACGAGATATTTTGCTTAAGAACCAGTTGAGGAATTTCTGAAGGAATCCCTGGATGGTTTTCTAAAGGAATCCTTTGAGATTTTTTTGGAATCATCTGATTGTCTTCGTGCACAAACATCATGTTTGATGAAATTTTAGAATATTCTGATCAATTTCTAAAAACGTTCCTCTAGAAATCTCTGAGATTTGTTTGAAACAATCCCTAGTGAAAATGCTTTAGGAATCCATGGAAGATAATGTAATGAAATACATGAAGAAATTTCAGGAGAGGAGGAAATCGTTAGAGTAATTTTTGAAATAATCTTTGGAAATCTTCCTGAAAGCCTCTTTGGAAGAATTTCTTAAAAAACTAAAAAGGTATTTTCCAAAGGAATGTATGGATAATATTGCAAAAATATCTATGGAAGATCTAAGCTGATCCTTAAATAAACTTAAAAAAAATCTAGAAAATGAATGAACCCCTGGCGTAATTTCTAAAGCAACTAAAGATGGAATTTTTGATGCGATCAAGATTTTCTAACAGTATATTCTGAAAAAGCTCCCAGAGATAAAAGGAATTGCCAAAATGTTTGGGATTGGCAACTTTTTTTTCTCTCGCTAAATAGTTCAACATGCTTTAACTTTTCATAAAGAGTACCAACAATTTTGACTATGTAAAAAGAAATTCGGATTAAGTACTGTTCCTTTCAAGAATTTGCATCCTTTAACAGATACGTATTTCGACATCAACTGTAAGGTCGTCTTTATTGTCTTGCACTTGACTAGAGTCGACCTTACAGTTGAGGTCGAAATACGTATCTGTCAAAGGGTGCACATTCTTAGTGGAATTAAAAGGAACAGTACTTCACCCGATTTTCTTTTTACTTACAGATATTCCACTAACAAGCCCAGGTTCATTATTAACACATTTTGAATGTTTGTCAACCTATTATATGTGCAGCATTGGTACAAATTGGTTAATCTTACACGAAGCTAGACCCGTTCCCGTTAAACACTATTTTTAGACAACTTTTTTTTAATTGTGATACTTTTTTTTATCTATCTCGAAAAACATGTAATATTTTTACATCAATGCAATTACATTTTTGTTTTGTAGTATCTTTTTTTTCTACTTCTGTTCTGAAGATATCTATAATAAGACATATATGGGCGCATTAGGATTAAAGGAAGAACACATTTAGTAACTTTTGTGTGGTGTTGTAAATTTGACTTTATTTTCCCTAAATGGGTGAAAATGTTAAACCGCTATAACTTTATTCGTCGTGAGAAAAGATTACATTTTATAACGCCGTATCAAGCAAGCCCTTGCACAAGGGAGGGGTTTTAAGGGTTAAACCCCTCTCATTTCCGTTGTTACATACACTAGCCGCCCCTCCGCCCTTTGCCAAAATTACGAAAAACCCCTATTTTTGATAAACATCCATAATTTCATTCAATTTGGTTCAATGGCGTCCAAGATATCACAGTTGAAAAAATAGTTGTCTTAAGAAGTGTTTTACGAGAACGATTCTAGCTTCGCGAACCAATGGAACTTAACTTTGTTTCAATGGTGCGCATATAATAGGTAGACAAACAGTCAACATTCGAGATTTTTCATGCGCTCTATGAAAAGTTACAGAATGTTGAACTTTTTTGTGTCAGTAGAGAAAGTCATCTATCCCAAACATTTTGGCCACCCCCTGTATTTCTGAATGAATTTCTAAAAAAAAAACTTCAGAGTAATTTCTGATGACGTTATTAAAGGATTTTTTTAGGCTCATGCTAGGGTTTTCAAAAGAATTATTTGTAAAATTTAGTTACTTCCTAGTAAATTTCTGAAAAATTTCCCAGAGGAATCTCTAAAGCAATCCCTTAAGAAAACTTTTGACTTAATCATTTGGAAAATTCATAATGGAATTCTTGTGTAAATTTCTGAAAAAAAAATCTTGAAAAACATTTCCTGGGAGATTTTCTGAAGAAATTTCCGAGGAATCTCGGATCCATGAATAAACTCCAGGTCACAGAGATTTTGTGTACATATGGAAATGCAAAAAACATATCACGATTTCTAAAGAGGAGAAGCTTCCAACTCCATAAGGAGTATAACTTTTCCCCAGGCGACAGATAACTTTGCAGTTTTCGACAAAGTTGCTTGGCTTTAAGTCACCTACACGAAAACCAAAGATTTTATTCATTGAATGCCACCTAGCGGCAAAAAAAACAAAAACTTAAAATTTCTGCATTCTTATGGCCGAGTTAACCCATGCAAACTTCAAGGTTGTTGAGCGCCCCCTTATTGATTGATTTCATTCAAATTTTACGTAACATCAAAATAACTGATTTGGGAGGTAAGACTTGGAATTTCTCATATGTTTTCCATATAGTGTAGGTCGCCCTAATAGACACTCTACTTGATCTACCTCCTACAGGAGTTTCTCCATGCAAATATTCATTGATTCCTACCGATATTTTCCATCGATTTCGCTTCAGATCCCACCCAGGATTCATCTCCTGATTTTATCAGAAATCATCCAAGTGCTTCTCCCAAACTTCTCATGGAAATCCTTC
Source organism: Aedes albopictus (assembly GCF_035046485.1). Classification (NCBI taxonomy): domain Eukaryota; kingdom Metazoa; phylum Arthropoda; class Insecta; order Diptera; family Culicidae; genus Aedes; species Aedes albopictus. Next base: position 297,007,280 of record NC_085136.1, on the reverse strand, counting down.
CTGTATGAAACTCAAAATTCTTCACGGAAATCCGTCAAGTATTCTTCTAACGAGAGAATTTCGCCAGGGATTCTTGAAGAGACTCTTCTCTGAAATCCTTTAGGGATTCTTCCACTTGCTTTTCAGGAACTTCTACCGGCATTCCTTCAAGGTACTTTCTGTGATATCTTCCTTAATTCCACTTGGAATTCTTCCACGAGTTACACTCGTGATTCTTTTATTGATTATTCCCGGGATTCTTTCCGGAAGTACTTTGCATGTTTTTTTTTATTATCGTGAAAATTGGGCAGAAGGGTCTCAGATTTTCATGAAACTTTTTCCACAGGCAGGATGGATATATGAACAAAAAAAATGAGAAAAATTCAGTGTGGCCTATTTTCCCGGAAAACTCAGGTGACAATTTTTGTTTTCTCCTGACACTACTTACTTTGAAAAATCATAACTCAAGAACGAAGCATCGTAGAAACAAAGTTTTTTTAATGAAAATGAAAAAAAAATGAACAGGAAAAAGTTGTCCAAAAAAATTACCACAGTTGAGAACATTCGTAAAGAAAAGCCGAAAAACCTATGCACGAACTCGTGGAAAATTTTCAAAAAGAAATGTTTGTGAAGGTTTAAGCTTTAATCGCTTAAATTTTTGGAATGCACTTTTTTTGGTTTTTGGGTTATGAGCAATTTTGTTGAAAAATTTCCAAATGTGCCATATAAGTCTTTTCTTTGAAAAATCATAACTCAAGAACGAAGCATCGTAGAAACAAAGTTTTTTTTATTAAAAATGAAAGGATTTTCTCAGGAATCAAAAAAAAAACAAGAAGTTGAAAAAGTTTTCCATAAAATTTTCCTCCGTTGAGAAAATTCATAAAGAAAAGCCGGAAAAAACTATGCCCGAACTCGCGGAAAACTGAAAAAAAAACATGTTTTTTAGAAGGTAATTTTATAAGCTTTAATCTCTAAAATTTTTGAAATGAACTTTTTTTTCTTTCATGAGTTATGACCAGCAAATGGAAAATTATCATATAACGCTATATCTCTTTCGGGACGGAGAGCAAAAAACTAAAATTTTCATACAAATTGCTCAAATTTGGCTCTCCAGAACTCTCTGGCTTTTTATTATATCAACACTTTTTCTTTGGCATATGCAAGAACTACTCTTTATCTTTCGATTCTTAGTTTTGTACACCTACATAAAAGGGAAAATAAAAATTTGCGACAGATAAAACTTTTTCATGTTTTACAATTTTTGCTCACTTTTTGTTTAACTTGTTGTGGTAAATCTCACACACAACATAAACAAAAGTTTGTTTGCACAAATGCAAGTATATGTAATGGCTCAATATATAAAACAATTTACATCAGGTAAACCAAAGACTAAACAGTTGAAAAAAAAATACGCGAAACTGTTATTGCTCAACAGCACAATTGTGCTGGTTCGTCACGAAAGGGATATAATCCATGGTGGAAATTCTGAAGAAACCCCTGCAGGAACTTCCTGAAGTATCGCTTCAGAATTTTCCAAAGAAATATATCGACACTGATTCTTCATTAGGGCCTAACTGACATTTTCTATTTCTCTTCATCGATCCTCTCTTTGTGTTATTACGGAAAGTGTATTAGGTTTTCCAAAGATTTTCAGGTTGAAATGCGAAAACGACGACTACATCTTGCTCTAGAAACAACAAGACTAATGATTTTGTTTGTTTTGATCAAATTATTAGCGAAAGAGAGAGTCGACGAAGAGATGAAGACGATGAAATCGGTCATGTCAGTTAGGCCCTTAAGAAAAATCATTGTCGATATCTTCTATCTTCTATATACATAAAAATGAATTTCTGTTAGTCTGTCTGTCTGTCTGTCTGACGCTGACCTTTATGGATTGGGAAACTACTGAACTGGGACCGGCGCTGGTTCTAGGCAAAGTTTGAGATCTCTTCCATTTCTGAAAAGGTGGGCTGCATGCAAATGGAACAGAAATGAGCTAGGGGAGAAGTTAAAAACGACCGAAACAAAATCAGCCTAGAATGTGGTGCTACAATGAGCTTTACAAATGTGAAATTTTGAAATTAAAATACAATGTTTGCCGGGCCCGCTAGTTTCTAAATAATTGCTTCAGAGAACCCCTGAGTATACGAAGTCATACCTAAAACAATGAATGTCAGAATCCATGCCAAGAAAGTTATCCTGGAACTGAATATTTTAAAGAAATCTTTGGATGTGTTCCTGAAGTCACCCCTACCCAAGCAGCACAAAAGTCAAAAAGGAGTGTCAATAGCGCAGGTTTTTGGTTTTACAGGAGCTACATTCATGTAATTCTAACTCAAAGGTAGAATAACTTGAAAATAACTCGTGTCCAACCAAAAACCTGCGCTGCTGACACTCCTTTGTGACTTTTGTGCTGCTTGGGTATAAATATCCTAAAAGAAATTCTTAATAAATTTCTTAAAGAATTCCTGGACTCATGGAGGAAATTCTGATGATATTCCTGTTATCAGAAATGTTTGAAGAAATATATGGAAGAATACACACACAAATTTCTATGGCAATACTTTAACGATTTTTTCCAAAGAATCTCAATAGGAATCCCAGGAAAGATATCTGAAGATGTTTTGACAAACACGTGGACTAGTTTTGAGATAAATCTTCAAAGAAATTTATTGAGAAACTCTTGAAAAAGGTGCAAGGACGATTGCTGGAGGAATTCCTGACAGATTCTCCAAGGGAATCTCTGGAGAAACTTTCACAGAAAAATATGAACAGAAATGCACTTAAGGCGAAACCGAAAGCATTTCCTCACTTTTTGGTTTTTGATTTTTTTTAAATAACGAAGCAATATTTTCAAAATTGTTTTGCGTACGAAGTTAGAGGAAGGATCATGGTGTATCCTGATTTTTTTTCTGGTGGAAAATGTTTTTCAGTTTCAAGGGCTCCATTTTTTAATAAATTATCAGAAAAATATGTTTTTTTTTAATTGGTAAAAGTTTTACACTTGAAAAAAATCCAGGAGATAGCTCGATTTTTCCTCTAACTGTGTATGGAAACTGATTTTGAAAATATTGCTTCGTTATTTAATAAAAAAATCAAAAACCAAAAAAATGAGGAAAAGCGTCCAGTTTCGCCTTAAGTTGGAGAAACATTTTGGCTAAAATCATTCTAGGAAATCCTGCAAAAAACACCCTTTTATGCGGATCCCGGAAAAGTTTAAATAAATCCCGAAAGAATCCCTGAAGGAATTCCTAGCGGTGCACAGTGGGAAAAATTGAACCCGAAACACGACTAAATTCATTTTCTCAGCTGGGTAACGGGTTCTGCAAACGGCTGAGACCATTTTCGCTTGGAAAAAGTGTGCTGAATCGATTGGTGGGGGTCTCATTGACCGGCGGCCTCACCCTGGCCAGCTAGGGGGCCGGAATCAACCCGAGTTCCTTACGGAAAGCAAAATCATTGTCATCCAAGAATACTTTCGCACCCGATATTTATTCGGAAGCCGCAAATCAGAAGTCAACCGCACTCCGGATAATATCAGTTGCATATTATGGTCCAATTGTGGTTCCGGAACAATCCGGGACAACCCGGAACATTAGAGTGGGGCTAATTTTTAAAAATCTCTCTGGGATATGATTTCCCAAATGGAAATCGATCTACTAGTCGAAATAAGTAAGCTGTACAAAAATGAGTGATTTTGGTTGATCTTTAGAGGTGGCGCAAAGGATTTAAGTGATTTTTTTTTCTAGAGAAAATCTTTTAAAAACATTTCAAACTAAATTTTCAAACATAATTTTTCTAGACTAAATCGGTGAATTTAAAACCCAATTGGGCCAAATTTGTGCTCAAAATTGCGATATCTCTATTGGTTTCTGAAATATTTGAAAAAAAATGTCGTATTTTGGTATTTTTTGGGTTAGATATCAAAATATGACATTTTTTTTTTCAAACATCTCGGAAACCAATATAACGCAATTTTGAACACAACTTTGGCCCTACTGGGTTCTAGAATCACCAATTTAGTTTAGAAAAATTATGATTGAAAATTAAATTTGAAACGTATTTTGAAGGTTTGCTCTAGCAAAAATTTTACTTTACCTTCTGGGATGCTTGCAGAATTCTTTTGGAATGCTTCTTGATTTTTTTATAGGATGTTTCCAGATTCGTTCCAGGAAGCTTCCAGAATCCTTCGGGTGTGCTTTCAAAATCCAACATGGATGCTTCTAGATTCCTTTATAAGCTGCTATACAGAAGACTTACTCTAATAGATATTTATATTACATTCATACCCATATTGAAAGTATGGATAAAAATAGAGAGGCATTCAGCTGACAATGAATGTGGCGAAGCACGAATGAAAAAATGAGAATGTCAATTTTTATTTTGAATCTTCGAATTTTTTACTCTCTTGATAATACTAGCCAGTTTGGAGGTAAGATGTGGCCACTGATAATTCCGAGTTCCTCTGAATACCTAAACTATGTATATCTAAATAATGCTGCAGCTTAATAAATAATACAGAATTCACAATTAATTCAGATTGAACAAAACTATATTGTTGGCCACTGAACGGCAATCCGGAATGCTTCCGGAATCCCTCAGGGATGCTTCCAGAATTCTTCTAGGTTGGGTCAAGAATCCTTCTGGGTTACTTCCAAAATACTTCTGAGATGCTTCCATATTCCTTATAGGATGCTTCCAGAATCCTTTTGGGTTTCTTCAAGAATGCTTCTGGGATGCTTTCAGTTTTCCTTCAGGATGCTTCCCAAGTTCTTATGGGATACTTCCAGATTCCATCTGGGGTGCTTACAGATTCCTTTTGGAACATTTCCTAGATTTTCGGGAATATTACAAGAATCCTTCTGAGATGCTTCTAGAATCCATCAGGGATGCTTCCAGAATTGTTCCATGACACTTTCAGATTCTATCTCGGATGCTTCCAGAATTCTTCTGAGTTGCTTTCAGAATTCTTCTAGGTTGCTCCCAGAATCTCTATTGGATGCTTCAAGATTTCTTTTGAGACACTTCCCGAGTTTTTCTTGGATGTTACCAGATTCCTTCTGAGATGCTTGCAGACTTCTTCAGATATGGTTCTAGAATCTACCAGGGATACTTACATAATCCTTCAGGGATATTTCCTGAAACAATCTGGGATGTTTCCAGATTCTTACTTGGTTGCTTTCTAATTCTTCGAGGTTGCTCGCAGAATCTTTCAGGGATGCTTTCAGATTTCTTTCGAGATGGTTCTCGAATACTGCCAGATTTCTTCTAGGATACTGCCAGATTTCTTTTGTCATGCTTTAATAATCCATCAAGGATGCTTGTAACATCCTTCTGGGATACTTCCTGAAAACTTCTACGTTGCTTCCAGATTTTTTTTTAAAGATGCTTCCCAAGTTCTTCAGAGATACTCTCAGATTCTGTCTGGCTTGTTTCCAAAAATTTTCTGGAATTATTTCAGATTTCTTATGGGATACTGCCAGATTCCTTTTAGGATAACTCCAGAATCCTTCTGGGATACTTCCAGAATCTTTCTGAGTTGCTTCCAGATATCTTCTAGGTTGCTTCTAGAATCTTTCTGGTATGCTTCCAGTTTTTTTAAGGATGCTTCCTGAGTTTTTCTGCGATTCTTCCAGATTCCTTCTAAAATGCTTTCCAAATTCTTCTGGGATGCTTCCAAATTACTTTTGGAATACTTCTAGATTCCTTATTTATAGGATGTTTGCAGATTCGTTCTAAGATGCTTCCAGAAGCTTTCTGGAATGCTTCCAGAATACTTTAGGTATTCTTCCAGAATCCTTCTGCGTTGCTTTCAGAATACTTATACGTTGCTTCAAAAATCCCGGGATTCTTCCAGATTCTTCCTGGGATGCCACCAGATTTCTACTGAGATGCTTCAGAATTGTTCTTGGCTGCTTCCAAAATTTTTCTGGGTTGCTTTCAAACTCCTCATGGGAAGCTCCCAAAATCTTTCTGGGATGCTTCTAAAGTCCTTCAGGTATGCTGCCCGAATCCTACTATTACATAATATCAGGGATACTTCCAGAATCATGCTTCCAGGATTCTTCTGACACTTTTATGAATGCTTCAAGAGTTCCTCTGGATTGCTTTCGGAATCTTTCTGGGATGTTTTCAAATTCCTAATGGGAAGCTTCCAGAATCATTCTGGGATGCCTTCAGAATTGCTTGCAGATTTTGTTGCTTGCAGATTTTTTTTTGTGATACTTTCAGATTCTGGGATGCTTCCAGAGTTCTTCTGGGATGTTGCCGTACTTTTCCTGGGATACTTTTAGATTCCTTCTGGGATGCTTCTAAAATTCGTCAGGGATGCTTCAAAAATCCATTAAAATGCCTTCGCAGAAAGATTATGGAAGCAACCCAGGAGAATTGATGAAGCATCTCCAGGGTATCTACTCATACTCATAAGACAAAATGAAATTCTGTAAGTTTTCTAGGTTTTAGCAGGGTTAATTAAACTTAAGTTTTGTAGTATTTCCAATTTGTAAATCAGTTTATATTTTTTCATATATAAATACTTGGAAGCAATGAATGTAAGAAATTGATCTTTTTTAAAATATGCAAACAAATTTTCTTTAATTAGGTTAAAATTTAGCGGGAGATTTGTATGAAAGCTCGTAAACAAACATAAAGAGGTTGATAAGGGAATATGATTCTCAGAATCCTTTAAAAATAATGGCTAGAAATTTCAAAAGTAGCATTTGTCATTATTTTTTCATAAAACCCTTAGAGGAAAAATATTTAAACCCTCGAAAAAATCAGATAAAAGTTATTCAGAAATCCAATAAGCAGTTTTTATAAACAAAATTACTTAATTATGACTGGTATACTCGTTCAATATTCTATCATGAACTCCATCAGAATGGCTCCTAGATTTTTTTCTGATACATGAATTGCAACAGGAATTTTAACTGATTTTTTTTTAAATGTGTAATGTATAAGAACTTCTAACACAAGGCTACTATATTCTTAAATCAATTAAAAAAATCATTATGATTTGTATCAGGAACATATTGAGGAATCGTCAATAAATTCTAATGCCGAATCTGCAGCAAATCATTCCAGATTAAGACCAGAACTTTTTTTTACAAAACGATCTCAAATTACATCTGTTACTCCTTTAGGATGCGTACCACAATTCCGTCAAATTTTTTAGAAAAAAAAATTCTCCAAGATTGGCCAGACATATTTTTGGTAATGATATAATATTTTTTCCAGTATTACTTTTAGAAGCGCTTTAAAATGCGATTGAAATGTTTTATGTAGTCAGTATTTTCCTGATCAACGCAACTCAATAATCCAATTCAGATTATTCCTAAAAATCATCCAGCGATCCAATTTTTTCACGATTTCTCTAAGGATTTGTTAAGCAATTTATTCAGAATGGTTCCCTATAGTTTCAGCCCCGTAAAAATGTATTTCAGAGATAGATTCAGGTAATTTTCAGAAACTGAAAATGTTTGATTAATTTATAACAATTGATTTCAAAATTCAAAACGGATTTCTAGTATTTGTTTAATCCGCTACGAAATGTACCCAGAAGTTCTCTAAGTATTTCAGGTTTTCCCTGTTAGATATAATTACCTGAAGATTCTCGGTTTCAGGTGTTTTCCAAGTAGTAGACGCCCTGATTTCATAAGGACTCTGGAGCACCCCACAATTATTCTGGAAGCATCCCAGAAGAATTCGGAAAGCATTCAAAAATGAATCTTGAAGCAATCCAAAGAATTCTGAAAGCAACCCAGATGGATTCTAGAAGCATCCCTGATGGATTCTGAAAGCAGCTTATAAAGGAATCTAGAAGCATTCATGTTGGATTTTGAAAGCACACCCGAAGGATTCTGGAAGCTTCCTGGAATGAATCTGGAAACATCCTATAAAAAATCAAGAAGCATTCCAAAACAATTTTGCAAGCATCCCAGAAGGTAAAGTAAAATTTTTGCTAGAGCAAACCTTCAAAAAACGTTTCAAATTTAATTTTCAATCATAATTTTTCTAGACTAAATCGGTGATTCTAGAACCCTGTAGGGCCAAAGTTGTGTTCAAAATTGCGTTATATTGGTTTCCGAGATGTTTAAAAAAAAAAAATGTCATATTTTGATATCTAACCCAAAAAATACCAAAATACGACATTTTTTTCAAATATCTCAGAAACCAATAGAGATATCGCAATTTTGAGCACAAATTTGGCCCAATTGGGCTTTAAATTCACCGATTTAGTCTAGAAAAATAATGTTTGAAAATTTAGTTTGAAATGTTTTTAAAAGATTTTCTCTAGAAAAAAAAATCACTTAAATCCTTTGCGCCACCTCTAAAGATCAACCAAAATCACTCATTTTTGTACAGCTTACTTATTTCGACTAGTAGATCGATTTCCATTTGGGAAATCATATCCCAGAGAGATTTTTAGAAATTAGCCCCACCCTAATGTTCCGGGTTGTCCCGGATTGTTCCGGAACCACAATTGGACCATAATATGCAACTGATATTATCCGGAGTGCGGTTGACTTCTGATTTGCGGCTTCCGAATAAATATCGGGTGCGAAAATATTCTTGGATGACAATGATTTTGATTTCCGTAAGGAACTCGGGTTGATTCCAGCCCTCTAGCTGGCCAGGGTGTGGCCGCCGGCCAATGAGACCCCCACCAATCGATTCAGCACACTTTTTTCAAGCGAAAATGGTCTCAGCCGTTGGCAGAACCCGTTACCCAGCTGAGAAAATGAATTTAGTCGTGTTTCGGGTTCAATTTTTCTCACTGTGCGGTGCCCTGGAGGTAATCGTTGAGGAAATTCTAAAAAAGCACATGGAAAGGAATACATTCTTAAATTATTCTCTATAATTCAGAGACGAATGCCCTAGAGATAATGTCTCTCTAATTAAGAAAAAAAAAAATCTCGGAGAAATCTCTAGAAAAACGTTTGCTGAACTGCTGGATTATAGAAAATTTGGTGAAGAAATAAGGCTTTCCATGGAATGCTTATTTTTCAATTAGGTGTAATATTGAAATTTATCAACCAGTACGGATAGGTTACATCCAGGGTACGAATGATGGAATTATTAGTGTCCAAGCATGCAGAACTTAATAATTGATTAGCAAGCTATTGTAAGAACGCATAGAGAAATCCTCCAGACTACGCCGTGTGACAATCAATTGAATACCACTGATTCAGAAAGTTTAAAACCTGCAATAGCAACAACCATACAGTGACAACACTACTACAAAAAAAAAGTCATGCAAGTTTTTACTCTGTAGCTCACGATTCGGCACCGCAACTCGATGATGAAATTCGACATTCCCCGTCGCCACAACCAACGCGCCTTGCGTTAACGCGGGTCACCACAGCAACATAAGCGACGAACGCGCATGGAAGGCGTGAAATTCGCATACCTAGCAAGTCGGGGCCGTGTGCGCTGAGCACACCCGGATGAGTGGAATTAATCAAATTTTAACCATTGATGATGGTGATGTCCACGACGACCAACCGACGGGGTCTAAGTGTAAAACTGGTTCGCTGGTCCTACCAACGACGACGACGACGACGTAACACAATGAAATTAGTTGCGCGATGTTGCTGGAGTGACCAAAAAATAAGACAACGGCCGGCCACGATTGGATGGCGGGCAGAAGGAGGATGTTGACAATTATTGGAGCACTCGTCGCAGCTAAGAAGTTCCATCACCAACCGTCTTTGTTGTGACCGGTGAAAGGGAAAGGGAATTTCGGTGATGTTGGGTAAATGCAGTTATAAAATTATGCTTTTTGAGGCAATAGACCATGAGGATGTTGCGTAAGATTGATCTGTTTCTCAAAATATAGCAATTGCAGATGCTCCCAAGTTGTCCTATTATTGACGTAAGGTGTACGCTGGGACAGACCCTGCTCAACAGCTTATTGACTGAGAGCTACGAGGAGTTCTACTGGAATCCCTTCATAATTCATTCCCATATTTTATTCAAAGATACATTAATCTCAAAAACACATACGGTTTTATAAAAAGTGTCTCTCTGTTACCTTCAACCAATACATACTTTATTATGCCCGATACGGTGCATTTCACAATAATGATGAAACAACAACCTTTTAAAACGACTATTGTACTAATAAGCGTTGAATAAACTTTTCATTTGCATAATGGATCTACATAATACCCAACAGTTTCGAAATAATTATTTTATTTCACAACTATTGTCCCTATAACGAACCGCCCTTTAAATCGATCCAAAGTATTCCAACGAACCACACACAGTTTCTCTTGATCACGTTCCGACAAAAAAACCCAGAAGACAAATGATCGACACGTGTCAAAACTCCGAAAAAGAAAACAAACGCTTTTTTTCCATCCTCAAGCCCATTTGACCCTATTTGCATGCAACTACATATGACTGCAATTTCTAGGCAGAGTCCATTCACAATAGACCAATAACCATAAGCGAACGCTGCATGCCGCGGGCTGCTGTTGCCGTTGATGATGATGTAAACGCGCGTTTCTCAACTCAGTACGTTGCACTTGGATTGAAGTTGTCACACCATCGTCGTCGTCGTAGTCGCATTCCCCAAAAACGGAAGTGGCCGTTCCCTTTCGCTCCGTAGGCTAGGGCTTACGGGACGAGGAGGCCCAACCAACATTCACCGCAGCCACCAGCCGTAAGTACCGGACGGAGTTGCATATGCGCGCATTTGTGCACTGGAAAATCTGTTTGCATTTCTGCACGTTCTTCCTACCGGACGACAACATCAACTGTTCACCGAGTGTCGCTCGAGAAAAGTAAATATGCGCGCCGCTTGACGAAAATGGAGGGGAGTGTGGGGTTATATGCACTTTCTCAGTAGAAATTCCAATACATTTACCCCTAAAATGCCTATTACTTATCAAAAAACTTCGTATACGTCACCAAAACTGCAGTTTATACCGTGTCCCGCAAAACTCGGGAGAGTTAATAGCTCTGTTGGCAGCACTTCATAAAAAGTCGATTTCGCGTTCACCTCGAAAGAAATGTGGTCCGATCCATTCGGCGCTGAGCGGTAGACGACACATGAATGACACGGCCCTTTTTCCCTTTCTATATGGTAGATGACAGTGCACAGTGGTAGGTGCTGTATGTGTGTCTGTACTTGCACTTTTTTCTGTGCCTTCCCGAAATGACTTAATCGAGTTTGGGTTCTTTCACTTTCGGAGTGAATGGATGTTACTGTACGGTCTTTTGGGAGTTTTTTGTTCTACAAAAAGACAATTACACCGTCTTCGACCTTGTGGCCACTACAGACTGAACTTTACAACATTAGACAACGGACAGCACATATAACACCCAGTGGCCCAGTGGAGCATTTTCCGTTTGACGAAAAGTTTTCCCCTACTGGAGCGGGAATCGAACCCACACTCCGAGGCTTTCGAGACACCTAAACGACTGACGCCGCTAGCCGCTCGGCTACGAAGCCCACAAGTTTTGTTGATAAATTTAATAAACTGACAAATCCAAGGACAAAATAATTTGCTTCAAATTGTTCCATTGTCCAATAATAAAGAATAATGCAGAAGAAACAGAGGCTTGTGGTAGATTCAACGTATAATAAAGGATAGTCTCAAACGACGGCTCATTTACTACGAACAAAAAATGGGAATGCGAATGTTTTTGTGAAAACAACACTTTTTGCCTTAAGGAAAGTGAATATCCATACAGGCATACAGGCATACAGCAAAGTGTACTGAAAGGCTATATATTCACTCAAAAAACGAATTTTCTATAGAAGGCCACACACCAAAAAAAATCTCAATATTCAGGATGACTTATATGAAGAGCAGACGGAATCTACCATGTCATAAACTAAAAATTGATTGAATTTTGAGTTTTGATGCGATCGTTACAACGTACATGGTCAAATAAATATTGTGTCATTATGAGAAGATTGCGCTCATTTAAAAGTATAGACGTTCAATATTCTGTGAAATGTAACTTAAATTTACACGATCCATGACACAATCACTGTGCATGCGCTGACGAAACGTGAAACTAGTTTATCAACTTGTGTGGCTCGCGAACGGTCTGTCTATTTGTTTACATTGATTTTGGTGTTAAGTTTGTACCAATTACACAAGTTTACAAAATAAAACGAAAGTCGTGAACTTCTGTCAACGACCAAAATTTTTGAAGCACAATTTAGTGCTGATTTCGAAACCGACCTTCAAAAAAATTAAAGTAGAACAGTTTTTGAGATTTACCTCAATATCGAGTTTTGTAACTTTTCAAAATATGTAATTTACTAAAATTCAAATATATTGCGTTTTGTTCAACCAATTTTAAATCTTTTTCCATAAATTAAAACCTGAATACAATACCATTCGATCAACTGAATACAGGTTTTGCGTCAGATTGATGAAATTCAAGATATTGGCGAGTTTTGGGGACGATCTTCTTAAATTTTAGCAAAATTCCCAAAATATTTTGAAGAAATGTATTTTTTTCAATAAGAAAAAAACAACTTGAAAATTCTTTCTCGACGTTTTTTTGACATATCATATGTAGGCGAGATACAGTAAAAATTTCAGCTCAATCGGAGCATTGATTACGAAGAATGAGATGTTTGAAGTGAGCGACTTTGCTTAAAAATAGAACAAAAATCGATTTCAAATCATCAACGTTGTATGGGAAGTCGAAAAATTTTCCGCTCTACTGTAATTTTTTTCCTTCGCGTTTTCGAATTCAGGGCATGATTCTACACCAAAAATGATCATCAGCTTACCGAGTTCAAAAATGCTGTAAACTAGTGTTATTGTGCGTTTAAGTTCTGGTGACCATTGAATGTTATCCCACATTGTGGAAAACTACCAGTAGCAAAGATATCGATCAAATTGGAAGAACATCAAGTGCTAGACGCTGTATCCTGATTTCCTGCAGTCGAGAAGTCGAGGTTCATTACCAGCTGCCTTTACGCAAAACAGTCCAGTGAATATGATAAATAAATTGCTATGAATTTAAGTAAAACAAAGTGTTTTCTGATTCTGCCGGTAAACTAAGAAACTGGGAGGGATGGGAATTCCGTGCATATGAAATGTTTGTATGGATTGGAAGTAAAAAATATCGGGTTCAAGTTGTAACGGTTCAAAATCTGATTGGTATCCAATCTTGTCTTTTCCTCGACTGACTTCACTTTAGCGCCAAGCAGACGATCAAACCGTTTGCATGTGAAGCAGCAATATGCAATGCCCAGCGAGACTCAGGGCGTCGTCATCTAGAGTAAACTAGCCAACGTTCAAACTTGCATCAGTGTATTCAAAACCGTTCCTAAACTCCTACGATTCCAATTGGAATTTTCATGCGCACGGCCGTGCTTTACTTTGGTCCTTCAGTTCACTTTCTACTTATTCTATCTGATCTTGATCTGGCTCGACCCGAGCTCAGGCGACGACGTCCAACGGTGGATGCGGCGATGGAGACGCAGGGTTGATGATAGCGCAACGGGGTTGCTGTTGTATTGGTGTTTGCAGTGTTGGTTGTGCTTTATGGATGACGGGGCTGCCTCTGTACACGCGTGTAGGCTGTCAGTGGTGCGTGTCTTCGCTAACACCAGCACTCTCACATGCGAGGCTAATTGAAAGAGAATCCGATGGTAATTGGCTTCCAGTCGAGAATTCTCGGGAGTCGTGGAGTCTCCCGGGCCCGTATGTGCGATGGCGGTTCACTGGCCGGACGACGAGACCTATAGCCTACAAGCCGCCTAGCTTCTGGATCCACCAAGAGGATTCGTAGTGGTCGAATCCCCCTACAACCTACTACCGGTTCTAGAACCCGGCAGGAACACCTTCGCGTGGAGGATATGATTCCTGAGCCTCGAGCAGCAGAATCAAGGTTTGCTGGAATGGTGACGTCAGCAACTATCTTATATTAAAGATATCTGGAATATTGATTCCCCTACACTTGGGCCTAAATTAGCTTCCACTATTATAAATGATTTTTCCGGTTATTTGCGTTTTCAAACAGATAACCGTTACTATTTCCAACTATAAAAATCTCACTAAATGCCGGGACCACGTCCGCTTTAGAACACTGTTCGACTCGGAAAAGCTTTGGATGGGGTTTATAGATTCTTTGTTACAGTTACATAATAGCTTGTTGCTCTCATTGTCCCACCCGTTACAAAATAATTCATCTGCTTTAAGAATTGATTTAAGACAGTGAGTACTTCGTTGCTTTGAGTAAAGAATTTGGTGGTTCCAATCTCGACCACCGGGAGGCGCTACCGTCATGAAAATGATGCTTGTATACTAATGCTTCATTATAGATTGCGATTTGATTCCGCCTTTTCTTGACGAAAAGAGGATTAATCGGTTTAATAAAAACTGAGGAAACAATTTCAATATTGTAACCATGTTACAAAGTTTGAGGTTATGTCAACGAAAAAAGTAATGCTATAAAATAACTGCGTCGCATAGTTTTCGCCTCGTGTAAAAATAAAGTCTTATTTTTGTGTCATTTTGCTCGCTGCTATATGTCGACGTTAAATGACACAATATTACACGATTTTTTTGAAGTGTGTAACACTGGAGACCAGAAATTCCACGATGTCAGCCCAAAATTCAAAATGGCAGCCTAATATTCAAGATAGCGGCTCCAAATTCAAGATGGTGGCTGTTTGTGTTTACTGATGTTTAAGGCTCCAAAACCATGCAATGTGGGGTATATTTGGTAAGGGGGCATCCATTAAGTACGTCACGCTCATAGGGGGGAGGGGGGTTTCAGAAAGTGTGACAAGCAATTTATTAGGTATACGAAAAATCCGTACGAAGCGGGGAGGGGGGGTCAAGGATTTCCAAGTTTTGCGTGACGTACTAAATGGATGCCCCCTAAGGGGAAGTTGTCTGGAGTCCAAAAATGGCGACCAGAATATCAAAGATGGCGGTCTAAAATTCAAGATGGCGACTCAAAATTCAAGATGGCGCCTGTTTAGTGAAGTTTTAGTCTCCAAAACCATGCAATATAGGTATTTTTGGTATGAGGAAGAAGTCCGAAATAAAAAATGGCGACCAGAATATCCAAGATTAAAACCCAAGATGGCTACTCCAAATTCAAGATGGCGGCTGTTTAATGGAGTTTCAAGCCATAAAATAATGCAATATGTATATTTGGAATGACGAACATGTCCGGAGTCCAGAAATAACGACCAGAATATGCAAGATGACAGTCTACAATCAAATATGCTGGCTTAAAATTCAAGATGGCGACTGTGCAATAAAATAAACCATTCAATTTGAGCATATTTGATATGGGGAAGATTTTTGGAGTCCAAAAAGGGCCACCAGAATATTCAAGGTGGTGATCTAAAATCCAAGATGGGTGCTCTAAATTCATGACGGTTGTTTGAGGGCTGTCCATAAACCACGTGGTCATTTTTTTGGGACTTTTCAAGCCCCACCCCCCCGCCCCCCCGGGCGTGGTCATTAGTCCATACAAAAGTTTTTATTTGTCCATACTAAATGGTCATTGGCCGAACCCCCCCCCCCCCTAATGACCACGTGGTTTATGGACAGCCCCTTAATGGAGTTTTAGGAAGACCATGTAAAATGGGTATATTTGGTATGGGGGAGATGTCCGGAGTCCAAAAATGGCCACCAGAATATACAAGATCGTGATCTAAAATCCAAAATGGCGGCTAAAAATTCATGATGGCGGCTGTTTAATGGAGTTTAGGCTCCAAAACCATGCAATATGGGTATATTTGGAATGGGGAAGATGTCTGGACTTCAAAAATTTGTGATGCAATATGGGCATAAGGAAATATCCGGAGGATAAAAATGGCCACCAGAATAATCAAAATGGCGGTATAAAATTCAAGATGGCGACTACAAATTCAAGTGGCGACTGTTGGAGTTTAAGGCACCCATATTTAAAGGGGTAGGTATATTTGATATGGGGTTGATATCCGGGGGCTAAAAATGGCGACCATCATATTCATGCTGATCGTCTAAAATTCAAAATGGCGGCTGTTTTAGGCCCCAAAACCATGTCATATGGGTTTATTTGGCAAGGATTTCCGGAGTTCGGAAATGGCAACCAGAATAACCAAAATGGCGGCTATTTAAGAGAGTTTAAGCCTCTAAAACCATTCAATATGGCTATATCTGGAATGGGGGATAATTTCCTTAATCATATTTTTTAAAAGTTTAGGGCCGAAACATCAAAAACCAAATAGACGATATGAGTTTTGGTGCCATGAAATGTTTTTTTGTTAAACGTATGAAAGTGCGATATTCATCAACATTTTACTTGGGATGTTTTTTTTTAAATGGGTTTTAGAAAGCACGAGAAAGGCGCCATTATCGCTAGTTTCAACACCAACTAATGCCTGAATATCAAAATTAGAAAGAATAGCCTATGATAAAAAGAAGGAAAAAAATCTGATGGTAGTTAGAATGTCGAATACTTTCTCTGAATTCGTTTGATCACAATTTGGCCAAACGCCATTCGGCCAAACGGCATTCGGCCAAACGGCATTCGGCCAAACGGCATTTGGCCAAATGGCCGGACACCATTCATGGTCGAGTAATGTCTTAAAACCAGAGTTCCCCATTGCTCATGTGTACATAAATGTGACAGCGAGCCTCCAACCAAATTATCTTCCAGCTCTTCAAAATCGCAATGCGCTGCTAGGACGTTCGCGAAAATCTGGTGGATGCGAGCTAGGCGCATAGCTCCTGGCGAGCTCGTCTCATGCGCTGCGTGAGCCGTTGGTATCTAAAGTGAAAAACAACTTCTTGGTAACGAAGAAACTCAACAACTTTTTCCCGTATACAACTCAAGTGTCTGGTTGGTCTATGCGATACGACTAGGGACTCTTAATGCAAAGGTTAAGGTTTCTTGCTCGCTTAGGAAGTTTTTGTCGTGTAATTTTATAATTTAATCAGCGTATGAGACGCATCTCTTGAGATTTTTTTAACACCATTGAACATTTCCATTTTTGTTAAAAAATAAGGACAGCCTATTGGTGAGCTTGTTCCATGGTATTATGCTAATGTGAATGTTCAGGAAAAAATGCTTTTTTGCTTACCATGAAAAGTGTGGACATGTGGATGGCAACCGATTATCTAGCGCTCCAACGTAGAATAATACGTCATAGTAGGCTTACATTAACCCTAGTAGGATGTTGGGGTCTACATGACCCAGACAGGGTAGCTGAACGTACACTACGCTATCATGGTGCGCCTAGCCTATCATCTTAGGAGGGTTAATAATAGGGAACTGCATACGGTGGCTGCTATGATAATTTTTTCCAAGTCATTGACGTTTCGTGGACTTGTTGTTTACGATTCGGACTTAGAAAAACAGTTCCCGAAGTAGTTCCTGGAGGAATCCCAGAGAAGATTTTGGAGGAATACTGACAGAAGTGACGAGTACTTGTAGTTCTTGTAGGTTCTTGTAGGATTCCTTGAATAATCTGGCAAAGAATACCTGAAGAAATCCTTGATGGAACTTCAGGAGGAATTTCGCATGAAATTCTTGCAAGGAATCTCAGATGGAACTTTCAAGAATCTCAGAAGAGATCCCAGAGGGAATTCCTGAAGGAACCATAAAAAGACTCTCAGACGGAGCTTCCTGAAGAATCTAAGAAGGAAATCCTAGATTTTTTGGAGAAGCCTAGAATAAATTTTCTGTAGAAATATTTGGAAAAAATGCTGGGGTATTCCTAGAAAAAAAAAAATCCAAAAATGTTTTCCTCAAGAAATCCCAGAAAGGGTCTCTGGGAAAATTTCTCGAGGAATGCTGGCAAGAGCTCGTGAAAGAATTCCAGACGAAACCTCTTCAAGAATCTCAGAAAAAAAAACAGCTGGAAAATCCCAAACTCCCAAAGGGAATTTCTGTAGGAATCCTTGCAGAAATTCTATGGAGACTCCTCCTGAAGCTCTTTCAGGGATTTCTTCAGGGATTCTTTTTGAGATCCTTCCAGGAATCCTACAAGAGCCCTGACGAGTACTTTTTTCAGTACAGAGAAGGAGTAAAACTGGAGAAATAGTTTCTAGAGGAATCCAGGAGAAAATCTCTGGAAAAATCCCTGGAATACTTCCTGGAGGAATCCTGGCAAGACCTTTTGATAATTTCCCAGGTAGCACCTCTTAAGGAATCTCAGACGAAACTCCTGGAAACTCCCCAGAGCGAACTTCTAAATGAATAATGAATTAACACTCCGGAAGATTCTCATAATGAACTTCTCGGAATTCCAAAAGAAAACGGCTAAGGCTAAGTCCGGATCGTAAACAACAAACCCACGAATCGCCAAAGACAAGTTTTATAAGGCCCCCAACGGAATAATAACAAACAATAAGGAGCTGTCAAATCGTATGGTAAATCCGCGTCGCTCTGCAGCGTGATTGAATTTGAAAAGTGTGCTGCACCCGTGTTCGCTAATGTATGACTTGCTGGTGGTATTCTGGGGAAAACTTGCTGGGAGGAGTTCCGGTGAGACTGCAGTTTTTTTTTCCTCCCCTGTTGGGGAAATTAAGCCACTGCGTCCAATAGGCTGAACTTTTTTGGCATGTCCCGTTTTGATATTCGCATCTAGCCAGCTAATCAAGTAATCAGCTACTGCCACGACGCGTCGTCTCTCAGTCAGGTGCAATGGAATTGATAAACTCCAAGACCTTCCCAGGTTTTGCAGACCAGATCTCACTGGGTTGCAAGCAACCACTATTTAGAAATCTTTGCCTGCGCGTGTATAAAGCACCACAACTGCAAAGCAGATGTTCCGAGGTTTCACGTTCCGTATTACAGAAATCACTCTGAATATGGCCAATATTTTTCAAGTGATACCTGCTGGGGCTGTGTCCAGTTACTAAGCCAGTGTATGTACATAGTGCTCTCTTGTTGAGCTCTAAGAGCTTTTTGGTTTTATAAGCATTTGGTGTAATAAATCGTTTTGACTGATTGAAATTTTTGACATCCATCCAATTGGATATCACTCTCTGCTCAGCCCAGCATTTCAGGTCCATTTTAATTGTACAGTTTGATATACCACAGAATGGTTCTGGGCCAGCAAACTGTAAATTGGAATCACTTTTAGCAAGCCCGTCTGCCATTTCATTCCCTTCAATGCCACAGTGACCTGGAACCCAGTATAAGTTTACTGAATTCCCTTTGCACAGCCTGCGCAGTGAAAGAATGCATTCCCAGACAAGCTTTGAAGTACATTTGTAAGCGCACAATGCTTTTAGTGCAGCTTGACTATCTGAGAAAATACAAATATTTGCATATCTGTATTTTCTCTCAAGGCAGATATTTGCGCATTTCAAAATAGCAAGAATCTATGTTTGAAACACCGTAGCATAGTGTCCCATCGCCACTGAAATTTTTATTCCAGGGCCGTAGATTCCTGCTCCCGTTTTTATTCCAACTTTTGAGCCATCTGTATAGAATTGATTGATCCTTGACGAGCAGTGGGACCTCCGACTTCCCAATCTGCACGAGTTGTTTCGTGCAACTTGTAAGGAACATCATGGTTCTCCACAGGTTTTATCCAGCCTTCAATCATTTTCATTACTGGTCTATTTTGGAAGTATTGTGAAATGCTCAGGTGACCTACAAGATCACCTGGCATAAACTTTTCAACTCGTTCAAGTCTCAGCAATTCCTTTTCTGCTGAATTTTCACAAGCTTTGATTGCGTGGTAGCCTCTTTTGTTTTTGGCCACCAGACAAACGAAGCATACATTACTTTTGGGTGGATTATGGCAGTATAAATTCGCATTATCATTTTTGGTTTCGAGCCCCACTTCCTGCCAATTTTTTGGAGCATAACCAGAACGCACTTGTTGCCTTACCGATCACGGACTTGATTTGAGCATTCCAGTTCAGTTTAACATCTAGTATCAAACTTCAGTATTTGACTCAATCACTGGGATGAATTTGTTCCCTCCAAACCGAAAAGCTTTTAGGTTGATCTTCTTTCTCCTAGTGAAAGGGACAATTACGACTTTTGACAGGTTAATGCTAAGGCCCTCCTTAATACACCATGAAAGGGCCCTAAACTCCCTTTGCATTCTCTCCGAAAGAGTTTCGTCATACTTTCCTCTCACTATTATGACTATATCGTCTGCAAAGCCCACAACTTCGAAACCTTTTTCCTTCAAGCTTTTCAGAAGATCGTCTACAACTAAGGAATACATTAGTAAGTGATTTTATACATCTATTTTTCATAAGGAATCATATATGATCACTCCAGCTCCAAAAATTTGGAAAGTTCTATCGCAGACTTATAACAAATGAGTTCGTGAGAAGTTAGCAAGCCGGCTTCGTCGATGGCCGGTCGACAGTGGGCCAGATTTCCTTCGTACGGCAAATCCTCCAGAAATGCCGTGAATCGACAAGCAGCACTTATGCATCGGCTTCAAGGCGACATACGACAGCAGTATGTATTTACCGCATAGAGCTATAAAAATCATGAACGAGAACGGTTGTCCTAGAAAACTATACATGCCTAAGTTCAATTCAAATTCAAAGCTCATCCTTCCACGGGTCAATCGACGACAACGATCGCCAGCTAAGAGTTGTGCGCTTAGCTGGTAGTGCGGCCTGGGCACTGTTGCCCTTCTGACTTCAGCTATATTGAGGAAGTATGTTCACGGCGTTCGGCCATTTGACCGAATATCGTTTGGCTGAATGCCATCTGGCCGAAAGGGTCGTTTGGCCGAATAATGATCAAAAGAATTCAGAGGAAGTTTTTGATATTCTAACTGCTACGGCGCTGTCCATAAAATCTTCTTCTTCTTCTTTATGGCTCGACTTTCGCATTGGAACTTGGCCTGCCTCTCTTCAACTTAGTGTTCTTGGAGCACTTCCACAGTTATTAATTGAAGGGCTTTCTTTGCCTGCCATTGCATGAATTTGTATATTGTGAGGCAAGTACAATGACACTCTATGCCCAGGGAGTCGAGAAAATTTCCCCGACCGGAACGGGAATCGAACCCGCCGTCTCCGGATTGGCGATCCAGAGCCTTAACCACTAGGCCAACTAGGAGACCCTAAAATACGTAGGCTAATTTTTGGTTATTTCAGACCTCTTCTTCCTTCCGCCACCATAGATTACATTTGTTAATTTGTTTCGACCGTAGACTTTGGCCAGACACCACCTCCCCCCTTCGAGTCTACTCGAATGCATAGACCCCAATATGCTCATCAGATGTATTTCCTTCTTTTAATCATAGGCTATTCTTTCTAGTTTTGATGTTCAGGGATTAGTTGGCGTTGGAGGTAGTTCGACAGCAGCAAAGCATCGCGCGCAGGCTTTGCTAGATTTTTGCGATTTTTCTTTTCTCTTCTCTCGGCGGGGCTCCGACGGCGGGACGAAGCGTACGGTGGACGCGTCGTGGCTCGAGTCGGTTCCGAATTTTTCGCTTCCCGTCGGCGCTAGTTCCCAATACACTTAGTTGATAATATTATTTTTTGCATTATCACAAAAGAGTGAAAAATGTTAGTTCGGGCTCGCCGGTGGAGGAAAAAATCCGGGCGCCGACAAGTGAGTCGCGTTCAGTGTATTTCTGTGTAGAATAGACTAAAGGTTTCTGCTCCCTAGTGGAGTGGAGACGCGCGATAGAATTTTCTTTTTGGCTAGTTTTTGCGTCGAAAAGTGGTCGGCTGTTAACGGCGGTTTGTGTATATTGATCCATTGTCAAATCATATCACCAACCATAGGTGACTCCCGGACTGACAATGTACCTTACCCTACTAACAAAAAATTCCTTCCTGAGACAAACGTGGAGATGCAGCGATTCGCGGTCTTTTTAACAACGTTTGTCTTACTAACATTCCCTCTCATCCTCGATGACCGTAGGGACGTGGCCGGCGCCGTTATTGACCTTATTAAAGTTGAGAGCTCTCGAACTGTGTACATTGAGAATAGTAAGCTTGTCCCAAGCCCTATTCATTGGTTCCTTGTGCAATTTCGATTGCTCTGGTCAATCATGGAGTAGCAACTACGAATTGTGCGGTCATCTATGCTCATGCTCATGCTCAGGGATTAGTTGGCGTTGGAATTGACAATATTGTATCAAAGATTTTTCCTTCTTTGAATCATAGGCTCTTCTTTCGAATTATACTGAAACGGGGAGCAGTGGTATGGTGGCTTGAGTTCATAATTCATTTTCGGCCAAACGGCATTCGCCCAAATAGCGTTCAGTCAAATTACCCGGAACACCAAGTTGTGCCTGAGGTGACAGCTCCACCACGGTTGTATTGGGGACCTTAGGCCAACAACTTACTGTTGTCGAAATCCAAAAACTAGTCCAGAAACCAAACCTGAAATGTTACGAGCTGGTTTAACGGCATCAACTTTTAGCGCAAAACCACGGAATTCAGCCCTCTGCACCACTATGGGTGCTCAAGACTGAAAATAGGTAAGTAGAGGGAATCATTCGGAGAGCCGGAGTACTTTTTTCAACCATCTAATATGTTTGTTTGGCGCGAACAACATGACTATCATCGGCAGAGCATTTGGAAAGGTGACAGAGCCCGGGGTGACATTGGGCCTAGAGGGTAACATTGGTCCATCAATCCCACGAATTCAATATAAGTTAGAGAATCCGACAGTGGATGTAAAGTATCTTAGAATTATGTATTCTAATAGTTTAGCACACAATATGTATTCCCGTCGAATTCTGCGGAATAGTGGCCCAATGACACCCCGCACGACGATATCCTAATAAAATGTGAAATAGCGAAGGTCGAACTGATGAAGAAGCCGCTGGAGTGAGACAAAATGTGCCTTTGCAGAAGCGTTACGATATACTGGAACACCTTGGAGGAATCCCCGCAGTAGTGGAGGAATTCGTCTCCCTCAATTCCTTGGTAACGTGTGCCAACAATGTGACCCGTGAGCTACAAAAGTGCATCACCGGCGGCATTGGCGTATCTAGGATTTTTTCCTAGGGGGTGCCTTGGGGGTGCCAGTTTCAGTGGCTTCCAGGTTGTTTTGCTTTTTTTTTGTAAAAGGAAATACCGATTCACTCTTAATTTCTTTCATGAAATAAGGATATATGTAGGGTGACAATGGGTATTATCGGCAGGTTCGTTCTCTTCGTCATATAAGGTTTTTGTTGGCCAAATTTTCTGAAACTTGGTCGTATAACTCAGCTAGGTTGGGAAGGATTTGAGACCAACTCTGAGTTCAATAGCTTTCATTTAAGTCATCTTTTGCAAATCTCTCAGCAATTCCTTTGTATTTGGCAATATCTTCGGTAATATATTTGAATCCCCTTCGGCAATTTCTTTAAGAATTTATTTGGTCATACGTTTGGAATTTGATACTAAACACCTTTCACGCATCCTTTTAAAAAATCATAGGAAATTACTTTGAAGATTTTTTCGACAATTCCTTTAGGAGTTCATTTGGCTTTTTTACTGTTTTCTCGGGAGTTCTTTTGCCAATTTTAGTAGTATTTTAGGCATTGCTTTTTTAATGTCAGCAATTCTATTGATATTTGCTTTTGAAAATTCTCCAATTACTCGTCAGGCGATTCTTTTGGGAATATTTTTAATAAAGCCTTTGGTTCATTCGACAATGACTCTGGGAATATCCACACAATTTTTTTTGGAAATGTCTTCGACAATTTATTCTACATTTTTTTGGGGATTTTTGTCGATTTTTTGAACTTTCATTATCTATTCAGTATTTTTTCGCGAATTCCTTCGAAAACTCCTTTGAAAATTCTTTTATAATCTGCTTCTATAATTTTAATGAAAATGATTTTGACAATTTCTTCTAGATTTCTTCAGTAATTATGTAAGGAATTCCTGTAGCAATTCCGATTGGAATAATTTTCGGCAATTCCGATGTTACTTGCATTGAAAATTTATTCAGGAACTTCATCAGCAATTCCTTTGGAAATTTTGGAATCTTCGATTATTACCTTGGGAACTTCTTCGGTAATTCCTTTGGAAGTTTTTTCAGCACATTTCCAAAAGATTTCCTTCGAGAATTTATTTGAAAAAAATCTTTGGTGGTTCTCTGAAATTTCTGTTACTGTGATACCAAGGCAATTACTTTTGGAATTCTTTCTAATTTTTATTCAGAAAATACTTAGATGATTTCGGAAAATTCTTTGAGAATTTCTTAGAAATTTGTTTTGTTAATGTTTAAGGAAATTTTTATAGAATATATTTTGGCAATTTATTTTGAGATTGGATTTGACCAATTTCTTTAAAAAGCCTAAATATTTCCTTCAGGAATTCCACTGGTAATTCTTATGTGAATTCTTTTGGCAACTGCTTTGAAAGTTCTAAGGCAAATTTATTGGAAAATAATCGAACAATTTCTTTGGGAATTTGTCAGGAATTCCATAAAACTTTTTTCGAGCAAGCCCAGTTAAGAATTTCTGAATTTACAATTCAGTCATTTTCGGAAGCAATAAATATAAATACAAATAAATCATAAAGAATTACAAGAGTGATCACGATAAAATTGCCTGAGAAATTTGCAAAATAACTGAAAAAGAAATTGTTGAAATAATTTCAGAGGAATAGATATTGAAATTATAGAAAAAAAATGCAAAGAAATTGATTAAATTCTAATGAAACTACCACAGAAATTATAATAAAAACCATACCGAAGAAGCCCTGAAATATATGGCCATACTGTGGTCTAGCGAATACGGAGTCGTGGGTACGAATCCCACCAGAACGCGATTTTTAAAAAAATCATCTCTCAATTTGTTAATTAGCAATATTCTGTGCCTTCTAATTAATTACAAGTTTTTTTTTTTCGTATATTCCTATAGGATTTAACTAGAGATTTAACTAGAGATTTCTCTAGTAATACCTCCTAGCATTTCTCTGGAATTTCCTACTATTCCCGAAACTCTAGAGATTTCTATTGGAATTTCTTCAGCTGGAATTCCTTAAAGAAGGCCAAGAGGAGTTCCGGGAGTAATATCATGATTATTATCTAGAGTTATCCATGAATAAAAACTCTAGAGGAATTCCTGGATGATTCTTTAGAAAAATCTCCGGAAGAATCAACAACATTTCTGGAAGTATCCTAGGAAAAATGCCTAAAAGAATCCCAGCAAGAATAGCAGGAAAAAACCCTAGAGGTATTCCTGCAGGTATCATAGTAAGAATTTCAGGAGGAGACCCAGGAGGCATCGCTGAAACATTACAAGCAGTAGGAGCCGCTTATGGAATCCCAGGAGGAGTTCCTGGATGAAAGCCAAGAGGAGTTCCTGGAAGAATCCAATGATAAATATTTGGAGAAATCCCAGGATCTTTTACGATTTCCAGGAGGATACACCGAAGGCATGGTTCCTAGGAAGATTGCCCTGAATAATCCCAGTAAGTTTTTGAAGGAATATCTGGAGAAATTCTTAGAAGAATATCTAGAAGAATTCAGGGAGGTATTACAGTTAGAATTTCTGGCGGAGTCCTAGGAGGAATTGCTGGAAGGACCACAGCAGGAATAGCTTGAGAAATTCAGTTGAAATTCCTGGAGAAAGACCAAGAGGAATTCATGGAGGAATCCCATGAGAAATTTATGAAAGAATCCTTGGATAAAATATTTTGGATAAAAATTCCTGGAGGAACCACCGGAGAGCTTCTGAAGAAATCACAGGAAAAATATCAGAAGGTATTATTAGAAGGGTTCTGGGATGTATCATTGTAGAAATCTCAGCAGAAATCCTAGAGGGAATTGCTGGAGGAAACTACACAGGAATTCCTAGAGAAACCCTATCAGAAATGCCTGGGGGAATCCAAAGAAAAAATCCTTGGAATACCTAGAGAAGTTCCTGCAAGAACCGGTAGAGGTGTTCTGGAAGCATCTATAGCGAAGGCCCTGAAGGAATCGCAGGAGGAATATCTGAAGGATCCTCAGGAAGATTTCCCGGAAGACTTCCAGTTGACTTCTAGCCACAATGGTAGAATAAATTCGTATATGAATCACTAGAAGAATTTCTGTACGTATCATAGTAAGAATTTCTGGAGGAATTGCTGGAAAAACCGCAGGAGAAGGTGTTTGAGGTATTCTTGGAGGAAGGCCAAAAGGGATTTCTGGAGGAATCTTTGGATGAAATCTCTAAAGGAATTCCTGGTTGAGTCTTTGGAGAAATCAGTGGTAGAACAATCAAAGCAATTTTTGCAAGAATTTCAGGATGTTTTCCTGGAAAGATCTCAGCAAAAAGCCAGGAGAAAGCTCTAGAAGAATCCGTTGCATAATTTTTGAAGTACCACTGTTTGAATTTCTGGAGGAAGAATAACTGGAATAAACGCAGGCATTGCTTGAGGAATCCCAGCTGGAATATCTAGAGGAATTCCTAGAATTCCGGGAGGAGGAGTAATTTCTAGAGGAATCCAAGAATCAAGAATACCGGGGGAATATGTACAGCTCTCCTTGAAAGAATCGGTAGAAGTATACTGGAGAAATCCCTGATGGAATTGCAGGAGTGATTTCTGGAGAAATCTCAGGAAGATTTCTCGAAAGTATGTAAGTAAGTATGCCAGGAGAAATCCCTAGAAGTATTTCTGAAGGAGTCCTAATAAGAATTGCTTGAAGAATTCCAGCTGGATTCATGGAGGAAGGTCAATAGAAGTTTTTGAAGAAATCCCCTGTGGATTTTTTGGAAGAATCTCTGGAGGAAGTCCTGGATAAATCTTTGAAGAGATCTCTGGAATCACCGATGGGATTTTTGGAAAAATCCCGGGGAGATTTTCCGGAAGAACTTTCCTAGTAGAATACCTGAAGGTACCATAGTGAGCATTGTTGAAGGAGTTCTAAGAGAAATTGCTGGAAGAATCGCAGCTGGAGTTGCTTGAGGAACCCTTGCAACAATTCCCGGAGAAAGGCCAATATAAGCTCCTGGAGGAATTCTATGAGAAATTTCTGGAGGAATCTCTGAATAAAATCTCGGAAGAAATTCCTGCAAGAATCACTGGAGGAACTTCTGAAAGGATCCCAGGAAGATTGTCTTGAATAATACCACCAGTATTTCCTGAAGGAATCCCAAGTATCAAAGTAATGATTTTCAAACAAATCCTATGAGAAATCGCTAGACCAATCTTTGCAGCAATTTTTAGTATGTGCAACCCCATCTGGATTGCCTGGAGAATCCTAAGGGAAGTTTATTGAAGAAATATCGAGAGGAATCCATACAGCAAGCCTAGAGAAATCACTGTATGAATAGATAGAGGTATTTCTGAAGGAATCCATGGAGAAGTCTGTTGATTGTTTTTACCAATATGTATTTAAAAAGCCAAAGTGTGCTTAAGGTTTGTTCAAATGTGCCATTTAATAATATTAGTATTATTGTATTAAGTTTTAAATTTTAGGTGACTGTCAAGGAAAAATTCTAGGGGGTGCCAAATTTGTTCTAGGGGGTGCCAGGCACCCCTGGAACCCCCCCTAGCTACGCCAATGACCGGCGGAAGTCGTGCCTGATAAGGGCTCCAGAAGAAGCTGCTGTCCAATATCCAAATGACCCATCGTAAATTAGCACAGATGCCTTGGCGAAGGAGATTCTCCTCACCCGTGCAGAC